>NW_018408901.1:904030-922188 GCF_002113885.1 Mizuhopecten yessoensis | reverse complement strand
TTTAATGCTGATATTTCCGCATAAATGTCAGTTAGTACTTGATGTGATAGCAATGGATTAAACGAGTGTTACCTTGTGTTGGATTCTAGCACATCAGTGTCTCAATACATACGGTATTAATCTGTTAATGTTCGATAAACGTCTGTTTATTATTACTGTCCTGATTATGTTGTGAGCTATTTCCGGGTCACGTTCTCGTATCAAATGCGCTTCCGGTTACGTCATAAAATGCAAAATCTTTTTGATATTTATTAATAAAAGATAGTTTAAAGAATAAACTAGTTAATCAAACAAATATCGATACATTGTAAATATTATTTTCTTGAATGTTTGCGAAGCAGACGACGTTTGATCATAATCTGGAAACTAGAACATGTTTTCCAAAAAATGTGTTTTAACATTTGAAAGAAAAAAAATTGAAGGGGAAAAAATAAATTTGTTCTTTTATGAATTAATGTAAGTGATACAGAAAAGAAATAGAGTAAATAACTGATAGTAAATTTATCAAAAACATCATCCTTAGAGATTATGTTCTGGGCACGATCGTTTAGAAGCTTTGCAATACTTTAAACTCTTTCAAACGCGCATCAGCTCGAGATTAGGTCCTGTTTACAAAATGGCGACTGGAAGTAGCAAGGCGGATTAAATTGGAATTTAAATTGCGTTTATTTCGGCAAGTAAGCATTGTTCACAAAGCCCATGTGGTCTGTTCATCTAATTTAGTCAAGATGTACTCGGAACAGTCGTTGTTTAGTCGCTAGGGTCATTTACAAAATAATTAGGATTATTATATAAACTTATTGTAATTATTATTTTATTATTATTATTATGATGATGATCATCATTATTATGATTATATTATAACAATTATCTTGAAAATTAGCGAACAGTAGTACTTAACATGTGAACATAGATCTAAAGGAAGGGAAGTAGTCGTTGTATTTTTGTTCCCAGAATGAATCATTAGAAACTGGTTTTGGTTATAGTTCATATTTGTAATCGGGATAATTAAACTTGCAAAATATAATATGATAACTAGTACAACATCCGTTATATGTCATTTCAAATTCAACTGACACTGGAAGGCTGTTTTACTATAAAGTATTTGATTTATTGTAAACATGTCTAACCATAATGTCAGGCATCTTACTATAAACACAACCAAAACATTGTATATACCTGTGTTTCTTTGTGTTGTGGTTCAATTTTAATACCGAAATATTATATAGAATGGATCGAAAGACCTACCTGTTCATGGCAAATACCCATATAAATCGCATGTAAACATGCCCTGCGCTTTTGGTAAATATAATGGTAAATGGCTAATTTGGATGTAATGGAGGTAACTGTCGATAAATACGTCTCTAGCTCACACTAAGTGTGCTTGATTTATGTTATATATAAATAATAATTTTGTTTTGGGATGTGCTATGTTTCTTTATAGATCGAGTAATGTAAAAATACACAGTAAAAGGGTTCAGATTGAAAAATCAACCCTGTGTGGTTATTACAGCAAAAAATAAAGAAAAAATGCACCCTTTGACCTCATTTTTTAGCCTTATTTCAGCCTTTAAAAGGCGACAGCCGGTCTGAATGATCCACCTTGATATAATACAAGACATTGGTGGTAAATGTTTTGCATTAACAAATTTTGCCAACAGAACCATTTTCCAGGCCTCTTTTCTGAGATCCGAGGCAGACTATACGTTTTTCACTACTTTTTAGCTATATACACAAATGAAAAAAACAAAAATGAAAAAACCCACTATCGTGTTTAAAATGGTAATATTTGATGCGAATTATAGATCAGATACCTGAATTAAATGAATGTTCTATATAGTAATTATGAAACACTCGTAAAACGTTTTTAAAACGTGTTAAATGTATCTCGAAGTCGAAAAGTAACACTAGTTTACAGACAATATATCGTCTAAATGGTATAGGCGAGATGACTTATACCGATTCCAAGCGATCAAGGTTACAGAATGACAGTTCCCAAAATGGATCACCAAACCTTCATTTTATGTATTCATTGTAAATTCAGAGAAAAAAATATATTCATATATGGTTGTAGATGTTCTTACCAACTAAATTAGCACCCAGGGTTCACGTGAGATATTTATAGAACACTATCACCAATTAGCGTTTTAGGTTTTTGCAAATGTCGGTACCAAAAACAGATCACGGCTTGAATTAATATCTTACACTTGAAATGAACATTTGTGTCACCATTTTAGCATTTTTAATGAATTTTGAAATTTAAATGAATATAAGTATTCCCATAGGCTTAATTTATTCCTACATTCCGAAACAGAATGCATGGTACTCGCACGCGCCATATTTTAACAACATAACCAAAAACAAAAAATTCAACTTGTTTTCTGACGCTATTTGAACTCGAAAACTTACTTGTGTATCTGAACACATGTTTTGTTTGTTAAAACTTCCGATATCTTAGCAGGTCCAGACCTTATTAGTATTTAATGTTCAACGGCCCATCAACACAGAATAGGTCATTATAGCCGCCCACCAATGGACAAAAACAAATGCAAAATAGAAACATCAAACAAACTTAAAGGTAAAAAGTAAGCGTAAATTTGAATATTGAAACAGGTTATGGTGACTCAAATTTTATTAAAAAGACGTGCAGCTTTCAGGTAGCCTAAAATTGCTATGTTATGTTTTCGAAAAGACACATGTAATGTTATTATAGAAATTGTCTCGAGTTGACTGAAGGTCGACACAATCTTATAACAAGTGTTCTTCTGTAAATGGTTCCTGACACGCTATGCATTGATACCGGACTTCTCGCTTCAGTAAATAACAACAGGTAATGCATGAATGACTCATCCGGAGACAGGCAATGACAACCTCGTCTCGGCGCCTCTCTGTAGCTAGCATGCCATTCACCGATTTCAGGTTTAATAGAATGTAATTTGTTATCAACACATTGATTCCAATTGTTTTGCCCTGTGATATTATAAATATACTGTTTTAATTAAGTGGTTTAAAATCAGTAAAATGAAGTTTTAAATCTTCAGGTGGTAGAAATAGTGCTGCTTTCGCTACTTGGTTTGCCTTTCCATTACCTGGTATTCCCAAATGTCCGGTAACCTAGCAAAATGTATTATGACACTTTGATGTAATATCATGTAATTATGTTAAATTTTTCACAAGACCTTTATGAATCACTCCGCCGTATACAGCAGTAACAAAATGTCCACCAGACTTAATCATCTGTGCTTTCGTACTTTGCATGAAACAAACACGTACTTGTGTTTTCAAGAACTCATCATCTCGAAACTTCTTTAGCGTTGCAGCTTTACTGATTCCGAACATCCTAGAAGTGGTATCACAGCCGCTTATTGCGTGGTTACTGGCAGAACCTCACAAATATCGTGTCCAATAACAGTTTGTCTTTCGTACGTCCCACACCTTGATTTTCCCTCTGGAATCATCATCTGATCTGAAGTACAGCGGCTGAAATGATGTCAAATCTAGATGAAAGAGAAGCAGCACAAGTAGGTCGGTGTCTTTTCATAAAAATATGGTTGGCATTGACAATGTTGAAGATACTTTTATGTTTCAATACCACTTTCGGACATCTATCTACTCAACAGGTTGATAACGTTTTCTTTATTTGCATTTTTTTGCAAAGAACATGTCTTTCTTCGTCCTAAACGGGGTGTTTTCGGAAGAATAACGGTCAAATACCGCTGTACAATCGGTGTGGGCGGGCTTGATGCAGTCAATGTATCTCCGACAGATCTGCCCAAATGTCGAGCAATTTTCCACTTTATCCGATAAAGAAGCTAGCAAAGATTATTATATCATTTACCTCATACATGACGTATTTACGATGTTTATTATCTAATAAGATATTATATTAGTATTTGTCAAAAACGCCATAATAGTGATTTTGTTCAGGGAGATTGTTACAAGAGGGAAAATGAACAAAACAGTAAGAAATTACAAAATATAAAAGTTATTAACGATTAAATTGCATCATCGAAAACCAAAAAAAAATGCAATTTGTGTTCGAAAATTACAAAATATGCTCTATTTTGACACGTACTTGAAGAACGTGTAGTTTACAAACGATGACAGCGAAGGAAACATGCGTCGTCTGCAAAATTACCTCCCTTTACATCACTCTTCATATATACGGTGGACCATACAGGCCATAACAATACAAAAAACACGAAAATTAGTCATTTTCCGCTTTTTCGATTTCTTTAGAATTTTAACATGTGATATAAACCTACGATTTCTACTTAAAGTTGGTGAAAAGACCTAATGTTTTTGCTATGTTTCTTATTCTTCTTAATAGGGCTTTTCACCAACTGGTTAAAAGACCTATTGTTTTTGTTAAGTTTCTTATTCTTATTATTCTTCCGTATTTTGTGGAGCCTGTATCTTTTGATTGGTAAAAGGTAGGTGTATAGAATTGGTACATGCATTCCTCTGTGGGCCCCTTACGAACTTATGTTACTTTTTGGAGCAATGAATATTCCAAGGTGGCCGCCACGAACTCTGATCGATAAACAGCCTATACCAATATATTTCGTTAACGATATCAAGCACGAGGTTGATCTTTGGATATCATATACAGATAAGCAAGAGCAACACAAAATGTCAACTTCCGGTTTTCGGTAGGGGTCAAAGTTTGAATGTGTAGTTTTGTGAAACAAACTTCAAAAAACTTCTTCACAATAACCAAGTGACCCAAGGTCATAATATGTATTAAATATACATGCTCAAGCAATGGACTATCAAGTTTGATAATATGAATGACCTTGACCCATGTTCAAGGTCACTGATGTTTAAATCTTCAAAAGATTTCTTCTCAATAACGGAATTGCCCAGGGCATTGATATTTGGTCTGTAGCATGCTAGGATGATGGACTACAAGGTTTAGGGATAAATTACCATCAAAGATCAACTCCCGGTATTTGATAGGTCAAATTCGAACGTGATTTTGTGGAGAAAAAAATCAAAGATACCAGAACTATTTGCGAGTTACTTCCCTTCCCCCAGTACTACAATCGTTCACCTACAAAAATATAACCCAAAGTAAAAGTTAAACACCTTTTTTGTTCTGCTATTTTGGATTACTGCTAAACTTGGTTTATCTTTTAATCAAGTTACAACATTTCAAAATTTTAATGTCGTTACCTCAATGGTGTAATATAGGTGAAAAGCCCGTCAAATTGTTAGCCAACAATTTCTAGTTACAAATGTGATTGTTTCTTTTGCAATTTGTTTGGAGGTAGATTGGTTAGTCTAGTCTTCGTGCGTCGTCCGTTAACATTTTGCATTTTAATTGCTTAAGTACTGTCGAAGTGTTGTTATTTTTCAGAAATCCAATATGGCCGCCACGACTGCCATTTTGATTTTTTTTTTAAAACTTAGTCAAGTTCTACCTGGCCGATTTTACTGAAACGTGGTAGGAATGATTGACTTATGGTCCTGACATAGTGTTGTTCAGAAATCCAATATGACCGCCATTTGAAAAACAAGAGGTCCAGAGGGCCTGTATCGCTACCTTAATATTTAAGTAATCATGGCAAAATATTCTCCAAATGAGATCCAAGGGAATATGCCAGACCCCAATGCCAATTATTGTAGTATGTCTGTATTAGATTTTTCATGCTCATGAATTTAATGTATGGTTATGGGCCGGGGATCTTAACTGTTTCCAAGCTGTGACTCAGAAACTAGATCCCTAGGGTTGTGGCCAGACCACAGGATCAATTTTAATATCATGACGACATTCGTCTCTTTATGCCCAACAATTTTACATATAGTTTGGGGTGGGGATCTTAACCATTTCGAAGTTATGACCCAGGGGTTCAGTCTTCAAGGGTGGGGCAGACCCCAAGGACATACTGGAAGCATATGTGCTCTTTATACTCAGCAATTGTATATATGCATGGGTATAGGGTGGGGATCTCAACTGTTTCCAAGCTGTGACTATAACAACTAGGTACCTAGGGGTTCGGTCAGACCCCGAGGTCTATTCTAATTCCGTGACTGCTTTTGTCTCTTTATGCCAAGCTTTTGCATATATAGTTCTGGGGTGGGGATCTCAACCGTTTCAAAGTTATGACCCAGGGACTATGTCTCAAAGGGTGGGGCCAGACCCTAGACCATACTGGAAGCAAATGTGCATGCTTCTCTTCATACTCACCAATTGTATATATGGTTATACAGTGTGGATCTCAACCATTTCCAAGTAATAAACTGTGTTTGGCACCATCCCTTAGCACGGGTGGGGGTAGGGGGTTAGCCCCGCCATTTGTACAATTTTGAATCCCTGCCTCCCATGAATGCTTCTGACCAAATATGATCGATATCCATGGCATAATTCTACAGAGGTCGTTTATAACAATATAGCCAAATTTGCCCCGTTTGTACAGTTTTGAATCCCCACCACCTAGGGATGCTTCCAGTCAAATATGGTTAATATCCATCTCTGAGTTCCAGAGTAGAAGTCACTTAAATCAATATAGCTCAATGGCCCCCGCCACTCAGGTCTCTGGAGGGCCAGATCCACGGTTCAAATTGGTTCCCCTTCACCAAAGGATGCTTCAGACCAAATATGGAACAAATCCTTTCATTCCTACAGAATAAGAAGGATTTTAAAGAATTTGCTATGTTTCCCCCATTTGGCCCCGCCCCTCAGACCCCTCGGGGTTAGACCCACGGTTTATACAAAATTGGTTCCCCTCCACCGCAGGATCCTTCAGACCAAATATGGTACTAATCCTCCTATCCTACCGAAGAAGAAGAATTTTAAAGAATTTGCTATATTTCCCGTATTTGGGCCAGTCCCTCGGTTTATACAAAATTGGTTCCCCTTCACCCAAGGATGCTTCAGACCAAATATGGAACAAATCCTTTGATTCCTACAGAAGAAGGATTTTAAAGAATTTGCTATATTTCCCGTATTGGGGCCAGACCCACGGTTTATACAAAATGGGTTCCCCTTCAACCACGGATACTTCAGACAAAATATGGAACAAATCCGTTCATTCCTACAGAATAAGAAGGATTTTAAAGAATTTGCTATATTTCCCGTATTTGGCCCCGCCCCTCACGGGCCAGTCCCTCGGTTTATACAAAATTGGTTCAACTTCACCCAAGGATGCTTCAGACCAAATATGGGACAAATCCTTTAATTCCTACAGAAGAAGAAGGATTTTAAATAATTTACTTTGTGTTTCCTATTGGGCCCCCCTCCCCTCAGCTCCCAGGGGGCCAGACCCACCATTTATACAAACCTTTTGTTCTTCTCCTAAGGATGCTTCTGACAAAAGTTGTTTAAAATCTGCTCAGTCGTTTATGACTAGTAGCGATTTGTAGGAAAAGTTGACGGACGCCGCGCCATGATATAAGCTCACTTGCCCTTCGGGCAGATGAGCTAAAAACTATTTCAAACTTAAAGTCAAGTTTTACTGGGCCGATTTAACTGAAACGTGGTAGAAATGATCGATTCATGGTCATGACAAAGTGTTATTTGTTATTTTTCGATTTGATCAGAAATTCAATATGACCGTGCCACGGTCGCCATTTCGAAAAACTGTTTCAAATTTAAAGTCAAGTTCTACTGGCCCAATTTAACTGAAAATTCTGACAAAGTGTTGTTATTTTTCGGTTCGATCAGAAATTCAATATGGCTGCCACATGTTGTTTTTAAAAATAACTTTATCAAACTAAAGATCAAGTTCTAATAGGCCGATTTAACTGAAACTCGGTCTAGGAATGATCAACTCCTGGTCCTGACAAACTTAACTTTTTTTTTTATACTCCAATTGGTAGGGATGATTGACATCAATATCTCCACTTCATATTTCAACAACAAAAATAAATACTGTAGGACTCGGGTGACAGTTAAGGCCAAAGGGCCTCTTGTTATTTTATTTTACATGTGATGGTGCATATCATCTGTCCAATGTTTTGATGACACCTTTCAGAGACTGTTTGAGGGACGTAACGCCTGCCCAAAGACGGTACAACCGTAAAATCTCATCTATTAGACAAACAGATGTGTCATTTGATTGTACCGTGTATCAGCATGTGTACTGCACAATGTGTGCGTGCTATGTAATGATTGGGTGCAAACTACTTCAATGAAAATATAGCAAACGATGTTGTGAATGACTGTCTTGCGATGTTCCCAAATACTGCTGCTGGAGTAAACAAGAGGAATCATCTGATCCGGTTGTTCAAAATGATATTATCATTTGTCAACTAAAGTATGAAAAAACCCTCTTTATATATTTAATGTAATGTCTACGAACAATTACATCATTCCAACACTCTACAATGGAACAAATTGCAACAATCAAGTGTATTTAGCAATACATAGCTAATTTGTCCAGCCAAGCTGAATTGATGATGATTAACTCGACCGGTTATTTTCAGTAAGATATAACAAAACAAAAAGTGCTTTCATTAAATATGCATCAGGTATGAAACTATGAAAGTGTATACCTGGTTACAGGTACATGTTGTTTTATCTAGTTTTCAAATAAAACTAATAGATTTAATTTAATAACGAATCCATAAACTGTCACAAATATGACATTAGTCACATTAGAATAATACTAATTCATACATGTACTACTTGGTGACGCAAGTGGACCAGAGGGTAGTATCGCTCACCTGCAAACATGAAACGTCAGTCAAATCCTATACATAATACTTATTTGAATATTTGTAACCTTGTTCTATGTCTTCTTTAGATGTACATTTGGGCCCTTTTGCTATTCTGCTTCAAAACTAGCCAATATAGATGTAGGCTTTGTACCGGTTTTGAAGCCCTACCTTTCATTAAATTAGTCGTAAAAACCTTCATGTCTTTTTGTCGTTGTGGTCCTTTGTAACCTGGTAGTCCCTCTTCATGGATTCTAACTTGTTGTTACACTGATCTCCAGTTACACGTATATACATTTGTTCAGCTATTCTTTTCAACAAAGTCTTGTGATAGGTTGAGCCTTTGAATCATTCATCCATTTCCATTCTTAAGTATATGAGGTGTTCTGCCTGTGTGTCTGTCCCCATTTTGGGCAAAACTGTAACTGGCTCTGCAGCAGCAACTGCTTCTTCATCACCAACAGCTTCTTGCTCACCAAATGGTTCTATACATGTATCTGGTATCGGAGTAGAGAATGAGTCTGTAAATAGTATTTATTCCCAATTCAATTGTCTAATTAGTAAACAACATAACGACAAATGGCGGCCGTGTGTTTAAGAGTACACAGACAACACTTTTGTTTTGTAGTGAAATTATGTTTAAACAATCATAGAAGTGCACTGATTTTCTGAGCGTGCTTTTTGTTTGTTTATAAAGTTACACTTTCGTTGTAAATGTCATGCGGAGAAAAAACATATTAAATAATCATCAATCTATTATCAGTTGATAATATATTTTAATTATTTGTAGTAAAAATCATTCTTAGTCATTATATTCTTAGTTTGAGCTTACATTGAAATATATAACGTGAAAATGAATGAATTCATTGTGATCATTTCATTTGAAGTATAGCTGGAATAAATGTTCGAAAACATGCAAAAGTTTTGCTAGCCCGAGTATCCTCTGGCTGCTTTGCCTGACTTGAGAGTGAGATAGACCGGACATTAGCCCGATCGCATTATCCCGTGGTTCCTACACCAGACTTTTTGACATTTCGACAATTAAATGCCTAGCCATCAAAATGTCAAAACGTCTGGTGGAGGAGCCTGATAATACTCTGGCTATATTTTTTTTGCAATTAGCATGGTTAAACATACAGGCCTTGAAAAGTCCTCAAATTTAGAGAGGGCCTTTAAAACGTCTTTAAAAACAGATGATGGCCTTCAAGGTCCTTGAATTTAGCTAAAAGGCCTTAACAAGTCATGAAATATTACAAACTTAACATAACAGAACGTTAATAGTTCATCATATGTAAATTAGTCCTTGAAAATTAGGAAATGAGCCTTGATTTGAAAAGTGCTTGATTTTTTTCTCAGAAATTCTGTATTAATTAGGAATATCTCAAACAGTGTTGTACCTTTATTATAGATTAGATAACCTAATGTATTAACGCGGCGCAGGAACTCCTCCACTATAACTTCATAGGCTGTGCCGTCATACTCGACAGTGCCCGGCTTCATTCTTTTACACACATACAAAAAGTTCAATCATCGGTAAAAGAACAGTAGCTAAGCCTCGTGTCTTTTACATTTTTAGGTCACCTGAGACAAAGTCTCAAGTGACCTATTGCGATCGCCTTTTATCCGGCGTCGTCCATCGTCCGTCGTGCGTCCGTAAACAATGTACATTTTCGACTTCTTCTCCAAAACCCCTGAACTAATTTCAATGAAATTTTACAGAAACCTTTCATGGCCTCCAGGGGCCTGAGGGGTTTGTTTGTTTGATTTTGTTTAACGTCCTATTAACAGCTAAGGTAATTTAAGGACGGCCTCCCCCTGTGTGCAAGATGCATGCGTGTAGTGTATGTGTGTGTATTTTGGGAGGCTGCGATATGTTCGTGTTTGTCTCCTTGTGATAGTACGGAACTGATGCCGACTGTATAGTGCTACCTCACTGAAACATACTGCCGAAGACACCCAGCAGGACGCCCCACCGGTTCACATTATACTGACAACGGGTGAACCAGTCGTCCCACTCCTAATTTGCTGAACGTTAAGCAAGAGTAGAAACTACCATTTTTAAAGACTTTGGTATGTCTCGGCCAGGGGACAGAACCCAAAGCCTTCCTAACATGGGCGAACGCTCAACAAATGGCCAAAAGTGAGGCATTGCCAATGGAGACATTAGGAAGAAGAACGTTATTTAGAAAGGAGAGAAGAGATAAGGTCCCAAATTTAGTCGCCTCTTACGATCATGCAATTGGGGGCAGCAGGTACAATTCTTACGCCCTACCTGCAGGGCGTGGCCTGAGGGCGAGGCCAAATGGTTCAAATTGACTGAAATTTCAAAAATCGTCTTCTCAAGACCCAGATATGGTAGAATCATATACTCTTCATAGATGGAATGGTCTTCAAGTACCTTTACTAAAATTGTGAATTTTATGACCCTGGGGTATCACGTTTTCCCCTTGGGATGGGGTAAAATTTACTATAGTTTATATAGGGAAATCACATTTTGGACCAACATTTGTTTAATTTCCATTGGAAGTAATTCAATTTAGGTTAGCATTATCAGTATTAGGTAGGAGTTTGATAGTATGCACATATGAGCCCTGGCTGACCCCCAGGGGCTGATGGGTGGGGCCAATTAGGGTTAGATTTTTTTTTTATTCCATAATAAAGGGATACCAATGATAATTCTAAACCTGCAATAAAATAATCTAACCCTATTAAAAAAAAATAGTTATAGGGAACAGTTCCCACCAAATTTGAGGTAGTCATACCCGGGAATATAATTAGGGTTGAATTGACTGAAATTTCAAAATCTTCTCAAATACCCAGATATGGTAGAATCAAACACTCTTCATAGATGGAAGGGTCTTGAGGTTTATGACCCGAAGGTATCACGTGTACCCCCCAGGGGAAGGAGGGGGGGGNTTTCAAATACATTTTAGTCTTAAATCTGTATGCTAGATAATGCATAAGGTGGTTTTATTGTTTTTTGTCACTTTGAATAATATTTCTGTTCATGTTAAAAACAAAATCAACTCTCTGTATAAATTTATCTGGTGACCGTTAAGGCCCATGGGCCTCTTGTTATAATTAAATAACAACAGTTTGTTAAACACGATAAAAAAATCATGGCACCATTCGGTGAAGGAACCACATTATTTTAAAATACGATTTATGCGATAATTACTCATTTTACATATCATCTGTGTACTCAAAATGTTTTATTTTGTCATGATTCAAACTAAGCGACAGTAAATGATCATAGATGAACTTTTTTTTATAAATGTACAGCTAACCGTTTCGTGTTTGCCGCCAACCTGTTCTTTTTTCCATTCTGAAGTAGCGAGGAGTGTGTTCCTGACCCTTGACCTCGATCCACGGGTCGTGTTTGATGTGTTCGATTCGTCTTCGAGTCCGTTTTGAACACTCGAGTTACCGAATCGAACATAGGACCCTGCAGGTAGGGCGTAAGAATTGTACCTGCTGCCCCCAATTGCATGATCGTAAGAGGTGACTAAATTTGGGACTTTATCTCTTCTCTCCTTTCTAGATAAATTTTTCTTCCTAATGTCTCCCTTGACAATGCCTCACCTTTGGCCATTCGTTGAGCGTTCGGCCCTGTGAGGAAGGCTTTGGGTTCTGGCCCCTGGCCGAGACATACCAAAGTTTTAAAATGGTAGTTTATACTCCTGCTTAACACTCAGCAAATTAGGAGTGTGACGACTGGTTCGCCCATTGTCAGTATAATGTGACCGGGTGGGGCGTCCTGCTGGTTGTCTTCGGCAGTATGTTTCAGTGAGGTAGCACTATAAAGTCGGCATCAGTTCCGCGCTATCACAAGGAGACAAACACGAACATACCGCAGCTTCCCAAAATACACATATACACTACACGCATGCATCTTGCACACAGGGAAGGCCGTCCTTATATGACCTTAGCTGTTAATAGGACGTTGAACAAAATCAAACAAACAAACAAACAAAAACATAGCCTAGCTGATGCTGCTTTTACTATTGGTGCTGCAACAACTGATGCTGATCCAGCTGATGTTGATCTAACTGATGCTGCTACAACTGATGTTGATCTAACTGATGCTGCTACAGCTGATGATGCTCTAGCTGATACTAATCCAACTGATAATTTTCTACGTTCGGCTGATCACGACGAACTTCCACAAGGTGAGATATATATTCAAAGTTGCTTTTTTTGTCATTTCATGATAAAAGGGGGATAGCTAGCCTTTTCGAAGCATCTGACTTAAGACCTGATATATATTCATGTTGTGCTGTGCTGTGTTCTGTTACTATGCATATCTCCCCAAATATGTGTGTAATGTGTCAAAATTATCTTTAATTTGATGCTTAGTTTAGGAAAGCATATATATATTGTCCCATAGCTTTACTGAGCACTGTACATGTACATTAATTTCTTGACAGCTGCAAACTTTTGAAATATATCTGTTTTTAAAGTACCTTTAAATATATATCGTAAAAACATTTTTTTTGTTTTGCATTAAAATTTTGTAGGAATCGGCGATCTTGACCTGTCGATAGATTTTGGACTGCTCGACATTTTACCGGAATAAATAATAATCTATCAAAAAATGGTGTTTCAATGAAAAATGAAAAACAAAATGTTTGTGTTTATGATTTTCCCCGAGTTCAGCCTAGCGCCTTAAACAGTAGAACAGACGAGAGAGAAAAGTGCAGTCGATATCTCCGTTTACAGTTGGAATGCCAAGACAATTAGTTCTGCATGGTATAAAGATATTCAAGCAATGGTGATGTTTTCAGACAACTGGAAATTATTGGGCTTGTAGCATCGTTCCGGAATGTCTACGATGGTTCGAATCAGTGATTTAGTCGATGACTTTGTCTTACTGTTTAGGAGATTAATTGGTTCAGGTTTTGCAGACCACATATATAAATCAAACATCAGTCAGCTTTATTTCCTGTTAATAATCGTAGAATATCGAGCTCTATCATCGTCCGTTATGATTTACAGACAATACGAGAACTGTTTAAGTTCGACCACGTGTAACCAAAGGTTGAAGGTTTAGCACCATTAGGAGACTGACGATCAGATGAGTTACTTGTCGGAATGGCCACGGTTCGGGTTACCGACGGGTCGATTGGACTAGTCTCTAGTCATACATGCGAGTCCGTGTAGGAATGGACATGGTTTATGACCATTGTCCAAGAAATCATTTATAGCTTTCCACTGATGTTTTCTTTTTGAACAGGAACGTTACATAACAGCGTCGTTTAATGACGATCATATAACAAAGAGGCTGGTTCTAACACATCAGCAGCCAGCAATCCGTCAGAATATTTTAACTATATGACACACATCTAGTTTTGATCAAGCCCTACAGGTAGGGCGTAAGAATTGTACCTGCTGCTCCCATTGCATGATCGTAAAAGGCGACTAAATTTGATACCTTATTTTTTCCCTTATTTCTAAACTAGTTTTTCTCCCTTATGCCTCCCTTGACAATGCCTCACTTTTTGTCCCCCGATTTCACCGCAACGGGGGATATTAATTTGAGCTAGTCCATCGATACGGCCGAGCCCTTAAAGCTTTCAACCCTGTTACCGAGTTTGAAGAAAATCGGTTAATATTTGTTGCAGTTAATGCACGAAAACGAAGCGTGACAGACTGACCAATGACTACTTTCAGCGGACTTTATCTGGGGGAGTTATGGCCCCTTAAATAACGAAAAACGTAATTATCTGCCGTTTCCGTGCAATAACTGCAACAAACAAACCGAATTTCTAACAGGGTTGAAAGCTTTAAGGGCTCGGCCGAGTTCGATGCCCACTGGCCGAGACATACCAGAGCCTGTAAAAATGGTAGTTTGTATTTTTGCTTAACGCTCAGCAATTTAGGAGTGGGACGAATGGTTCGCCCGTTGTCAGAATAATGTGACCGGGTGGGATGTACTGCTGGGTGTCTTCCGCAGTATGTTTCAGTGAGGTAGCACTATAAAGTCGGCATCAGTTCCGCGCTATTACAAGGAGACAAACACGAGCCTATCGCAGCCTCCCAAAACACACACGCATGCATCTTGCACACAGGGTAGGCCGTCCTTAAATGACAATAGTTGTGGACAGGACGTTAAACAATACTAACCCAAACCATACTAATCTAGTTTTAATCCTAGTACAGTTAGAATTACGCCCAAGTATCCACTTTTTTGTGGCATGAACGCAGGACGCACGCTTCCCGAACAGAGACGAGCCGCTATACGACCGCAGGACGAACCCGGTGCGAACGCAAGCCTACCGATAGGACCGGTGTTACCGATTGGGCCTAACGCTCCTAGCACAGTCGCTTCCCGAACGGAGCGAGATTATCGGCCGCTACCGGCCGATAAACTGCTTAATGATACCTCGCCGCTATCGACCGATAAACTGATACCTGGCCGATAGCGGCGGATCGAACGAACGATATATGCAGCCGCTTTTACGGGACGGAACTAGTAGTAGTCGTCTGGATAACCGAACCACTCGTAGTGAAGCGGACGTTAATCTCCTTAAACAAACAAACAACCGGTACTAGTGCCCAATTACACCTGTACTTACCACCCACAAGATATATTTAAGTCCGTAACTAAACTAATAAAGCAGTGTTATTTTAATAATGTCGTATCAGTCTAAGAATAACATTTCTCTTATTCTTATGATTAAAATGTTTTTCAATGATACGATTTCTACAACATATATTTGTTTGAATAGAGCGGTCGTTTAATCTATGTTATAACTGAATGATCACAAATGTTTAGGTATACCTAGACAATTACGACACTATTTAAATTCAAATACATAATTGCTAGCGAATTGTAACCATAATCACGGAATCGCGTAGTCCGTGCCAATATTCACGGAATAATTGTCCTAACACATTTTGTATTCTTTAATGTCTTAATTATGCCTGTTTGTTACATGAAATACCATATTATATTAGCAATGAATTAAGGCCAGACTTTGTAAGTGATAATCGTTCTGACGTGTATGTCCAATACGTGTCAGGACGGCGTGTTACGAATTTCAATCATTCAAAATTTCCCACCTGAGTGAACGCCATTTTGTAGGTAATGAAATTGACTAATCAACAAACCGTACTGATCCGGAACGAAAATAGAAAATAGTATCCTTTGTTTAGAAGATTACGGACCGCCTCTTTTTGTTGATAAGTCACTTCCATGATCTAGAAAATGGCGATCGCTCAGGTGTGAAATTTTGAACGATTGCAAATCGAGGAACTCTGCTGGCGGAATTCAGCAGCTGTTGGTAATAATAAGAGCGGATTTGGATCAATAAATAATCTATTAATCGATGTATGTGAGGTATGTGTTGTGCCATAGTAGATTTTTGNGACTAGCAGCATTGAAAAACTGTGGTGGTTGTGGACTAGGGGCTGGGTAGCAATGTTGCTCGCTCATGTTAACCTGGCCCGAGTACGAGCTCGGCCAACACGTAACACTGTCGTGACTTAGCACACTGTTCAATGACTGACCTTGATTTCCTTTGTTGTTACTTTCTTTCTTCTTTTCAGCTTTTGCTTTCTTTTTGGGTGGCATTTAACTTCCAGTGATGATAGACAACATCATTAACTTCATCAAAAACTACTTTTCAGCTTCGGTAGAAAGTTTTAGACACATGTACAGGCTCGCTACACGCGGAGCCTACGTCGCGCAGATGTCCACTCTGCCCGCCATCTTGAGGTACAATCGGACACTCTTATTTCTACCACCGCTGGGGATCGAACCGAAATTTTTGGGAGAGCGAGTGGTCTGAAGCTCACGCTTGATAGCACACAGTAGTACAATGAGTGTGCGCGTTAGCGATCAAGGCTACCGAGGCATAACATAAAAGAGAATACTGTATTGCGTGGTCTTAAATGTAAGAAGGACTTCAAATAGATTTCTAAATTCATCAAATACGAAATTTGAATTAATTTTAAATATTGAAGATGAGCTGCTCGAGTGGTTACAGTGTGTACGCATGTAGAAATTGCCGACCGCCACCCTGTGTGCTACTACTATATCGTTATCCATTATCAAGAACAGTCATGGTTGGGTGGCTATCGGCAAAGAACATGCACACGTGCATATACACATGTCCAACAGTACAAACAGACTCGAGGTGAAGGTCACACATAAGTAAACAAGAGGAAAGTGGGAAAGGAAGGGGGAATAGTAAACAGGAAAGGTGAATAAAAGAAAACATAGGTGGAGAACCGAAGTATGTGTCTGCTGCTATAAAGAAGAGTAAGAGTTAAAATGATTGTTAGGTAAATAGACCGACAGATTATGATAATTTTGTATATAATGACAATGTATAGAAAAATGGGAAAACTATTTACAGAACAACATAATCATTAATTATCTACAAGTCAGCTGGGGACAAACAGATTATACAAATGTGTACAATTGGTACGCAAACAACACAGGGTAGGGTACTATAGGTAGACACTTTAAACAGCTTATATTAACAAGGTAGACAGAATCAGACTACGTAGAGGGTTACACATAGACCATATCATAGGTAAAACGATAGAAGGCATCGGTCACGTGAAAACATGGCGGCGAGAGTAGATCGCCTGTAAGACCGGCAGAGATGAAATGGCATGTATACCTCCGAGAAGACACGTACTCAGCTTGCTTTGTGCTTAAAATGAAAGTGCAGAACCAAGGGCTGTAAGTAGTATGAAAGTTTGGACTTTTGGAATGTGTTTATGGGCCGAAAACGGAATATTAACAGGCGAAGGTCTGACGGTGCGGGCCACTCACCCGTGACCACTATTAGTGACACGCATACAGGTACAACCAGCACGCGCAGCCCAAGTGAATGTCAGACTGTATTAAGTGATGTTTTAGCAAGTGCACACAGAGAGTTATATTGTCACCACATAAACACTATGTCACAGCCTCAACCGCAAGTTCCATCGGAAATGTTTTACACTTCAGGGGTACAAGGAACATGTAATATTGCCTCGTCCCCACCCCCCTACCCGCCCCAGTCGTCACCTCGGCTTGACATGGTTATCCACGATATTTACAACAGACTCGCCAAATTGGCCGTCTTGGATCAAATTAATATTAAACTGAATACAATGGACGAAAAATTGTGTAGCATGGATAAATCTATCGTTGATATCAAACGCGAGCTGACTATCCATTCGGAACGTATAGAGAATAGTGACTTTCACTACTCCTTGTTGGAGGAACGTCTCTCCAAAGTTGATCAGCAACGTGATGAGGCCCAGCAACAGACATACGAGGTCAAGGAAATGCTGCTCGAGGACCAGACACGATCCATGAAAATCAACTTGTTGTTTGGGGGCATTCCAGAGACGGAGACTGGCACGGAAACTCACCCTAAAGATACCGAAGCAGTACTTCATGATTTCATAAAGAATGAGCTTGGAATAGAGGATGATATACCGTTCCAAGTGGTGCACCGACTCCGTCCACGACATGATGGCAGGCCACGCTCGATCGTGGC
>NW_018408901.1:895231-898273 GCF_002113885.1 Mizuhopecten yessoensis | reverse complement strand
AATTTGAATACCATACAAAATATCACATCCATACCAGAGGCACGTGTCAACGGTGGGGCTGTTGGTTTGTGTACTGGACACGTCGATTAATCCGATAGACACCAGTTTGTTCCCTTCATGGAATACAACATAACAGATATACTCTACTTTAAAACAAGAAAAATCTACATACAAAAGATTACATACAATAAATGATTTCCAATCCTTTCCATGACTTCCCACACAACTGCTTATCTGGTGCGGGGTCACCATTGCAGATTTCCATTTTTTTTAACATATTCTGACTGAATGCGTTAAGTTAACCAAAAATAGTATCTACTTATATTCCTCACGTTCATTGTTTTCATACGTTATCGAAAAATAGTATCTACTAATATTCCTCACGTTCATTGTTTTCGTACGTTATCGATGTCGAATTCGAATGATACTTCGGTATACACAGAGACATATAAACTATATACGTCTCTAATATTCTCTATTTCTTTTTCTATACCTCAGCGGATTTAATCATTGTTATCATATTATGCTTTTCGAAATTTATAAACTGATCAGAAAAAAACATATTTCTTTCGAGTAATATATTAATTTATAAAGAAAGTTCAGGTGTTTTATTAATGCAATATTGGCGTAAACATCATGAATTTCTTTTCTACAAACGACTCTCTTAGCGTCCTGAGTATTTTACGGGCCACTGAGATCACAGGTACGAAAGCCTATCATGATTCACCGCTGACCTTATTAAATGATCAATTAGTGTATATTACTGGCTAACTCTTCAATACATTTTGTCGTGTTCTATTGGCAATTCTTAGATACTTTGCCAAATTAGCTATTTCCTTTATATTTTTGTTTTCTGTTGAAAACAACTTAATCAGTTTGTGCATACTGATGTGTCGGATATAGTAAGGATTGCTAAAGGACCTGCGTAATCGACAAAAATTGACATTTTAAAACTTCTATATCATTTCAGACACACACAAAAACACAAAACTCTATTTCTGTTTTCTTACCCTGGTATTTACCAGTTTCTATACCTATTACAAGATTCGAGCGACTTGCCAAGAATAGAAACGTCAATCCAGTCAAGCTTTTTACTTGACAATAAAGCAACATACAAACTGTATTTTGTCAACTACAGTATAACCTGTCTAAACTGGTCCTTGTCTAATACGCATCAATCCGGCTTTAATTAGTGTTCCCGGTATATTCCCTATATAAACCGGACCCTGTCCATTCCGAAAACCGGCGTTCCATTTAAAGACATCCTGTTTATTCCGGTGCTTAAATTTCTCTCGGCCGGCTACAATCTAAAGAACACACTCTAAACAAAAAAGAGCTGTCTAATGTCGGGTCGGTCTTCATTTATTATATTATTATTATAAACTGTATATTTTGTAAATAATTAAACGGTGTTATTGATTCATTTCTCTGTTGTTTATGTTGACACACTTGTATACAGATCGTATGCAAAACACTATGGGATGGTTTGCTAGCAAAATAATCAGATCAACATTTGAAAAAAAATCAATTGATCTGATACAGTTCTAATTAAAAACACACACACACACACACACATCTTATTAATGTTATTGTAATAAGAAGAATACCAAAATAAGCTGTCAAGTTTCAGTCCAAGAATGATTTGACCAAGACTTTTGAGAGATATCAGATGTTATAGTAAAAGGTACTGAAGGAATTGCTGGCACTCAACATGAGAATGAAACTTGCTAATGTCGGCTTAATAGTGTGAATCAATGGTGTTTCATAAAAACATATGGTACAAAGAATTTTCACAACTCCTTTACATATTTTGCTTCTTTATCTCAATAAAGATAGTTTATTAATTTTGAACTTTTAAAAAGGAAAACTCTTATCAGCTCATTCACTTTTAAAACTCTTATCAGCTCATCAATTACTAACTGCAGTTAGATAAACAATGTGGAACCTCTTTAATTGAATAGACAATTAACATAATTTTGTAGGATAATTCAACATTTTATTGGTCAAAACAAGCACAACATAAGTTACAAGAGTTTGGCTAAATATGGCACTAACATTACTTAACAACTGAACATCATCATGGAATTACTCAAAATAAGAAATCACCATATATTTCAAACAGATTTTCAGTACATTTTTTGTAATAATGATATAAGTATACAGGTGATATCTGTTTTTATTATTTTTTTCATTTTATTCCGATTGACCAGTAGTGCATCACATGTCCACCGCTAAAAACCAATATTGACTTGGAGTGTGTGATTTTTGTTGAAGGACTGGGTGTTTCTAAAAATAGAATTATGATGTGTCTCCAAACGAACGCACTGCGTCCTCGGTTAATATATCTTTTCTCAAATCGATAAATCCAGGTGTCGACCACAACCAAAGCCTATAATTGAATAGTATCTAATGTAGGTTTCCTTTACCGTAAAAATATGAAATTATGGCTTAGAGTCTGTAATAGCTCAAAGAAAAATATGCGATATCCTTATGGTATGAAAAAAAATAGAAAGATTACACATTTGTAAGGAAATTTGAGCCAAAATATTCGATAACAATTTGACTAAAGATATATATACTTCAGGAATAGTAAAAAAAAATCTGAAATATCAAAACATGAATGTTTATAACTTAATTAGTCTACCTACTGGTTAAATACATAATTTGCCTAGAGATCTTTTCACTTTATTCACAAACAAGAGGCCCAGGGGCCTTGATAGCTGCTCACCTGGAATTTTATTTGAATTTTTCAAGCTGTTGGAAAAAAATATACATGTTTATCAAAAAGAGTACAAGAAAGTATTTAAGCTGTTCAATCAGACTATGCATGTTTGGGGTCTTTTTGGCAGATCTTATTTTTGTACACCTTTTTTTTTATCTTTGTGAATCTTTGTTGGAAGACTTGAACATTTTTTTTTATCTGAACTAAGCTGGTTGTTATAGCCATTTAGTCACTTCTAACACATCATATTGATTTAAACCTTAAACCTATATCACAAAATGTCATGAACTTCAGCCAGCCCCTTTTATTATTCAGAAGTC
>NW_018408901.1:812592-892147 GCF_002113885.1 Mizuhopecten yessoensis | reverse complement strand
TGCATGTCTGTGAAAGTTGCATGAATAAGATCACAGCCGCTGTCAGTTTAAAGGAAACATGTATCAATAACATTGATGAGTTTATTAGCATACATAAGCGACAGAAGCGAATGTCAACATTTCCTCCATCGTCCCTTAAGATGTCAGTCGCCAATCAGATTCAGCGTTTAGTGGAAAAGTTGAAATGTTTGAGTTTAAATGACGATGAAAAATTACCAAAGAAGTCTCGACAGAGATTGACGTTTGACACAGCTCATCATGCATCTTCCACATCTGTGCCCACACCTGTAGCAACTCCGTGTCCAGCTTTTAGCTCTTTGCCAGACCACGGCTATACTAAGTCATACAGTACACAAAGTGAACCTGATACCCCGACCGAAACATCTGCCGAAGATGTTATGAAGCAGCTAGTTTGTGATACATTACCTGTTATTGACAAGTCTGTGCAAACTGTTGCAAAACTTGGAAAAAGTATATTATTTGTAAAAGATCCAAATGAACTGTGCAAGAGAGACTGGTCCAGGGATGTTACTAGGGAAATGTATGAGAAATGTCCTGAGCTCTTCAGGGTTTTATTTTCTGCTCTTGGTGAGTATTTTGTTCTTTTTTTTACAGTAGCTATAAATTTAAAGTATCACTATTATGAATGACAAACAGGAAATTATCTTCACAGATGGCATGGGTCACTAAGGCCTGGATGCAACGGCAAAAGTATCTATAGACAAGCCTTGTTTTTATACTATTTTTTTTTTATTTTTTTTTGTGAACAATGACCCAATGTGCAATCCTTAATTGAATGCTGAATTAGTCTTCCTGATACTATAAAGTTAAATTAAACAATAACATATTTTTGTAGGTGACAAAATTTCAGCAGAGTCCAAGTTGTCAACAATGTCAGTGATCTATGGTATGATCCTACATTGTAGAAATGTGAGGGCCTGTGCTATTCAACGCATTATATCTGCATTGTGCATAAGATACCATGCAGATAATAAGGTATAAGAAGAAAAAAATCATTTGTTTTATGTTACCTGTACCCTTAAAGTTGAAAGTTTTGTTTCTTACGTTTATTGTTGCTTTATCATTTGCTGTTTTCAGGGGTAGAAATAATCACAAGCCTGTCTGTCTGGGACCATTAATTATATATGTTTAATGAAGGGCCAGCTGATCTTACAATGGGCTGGTCCGCCTGGCTTGTTAACTTTTAAAACCTATCAGCTGCCCACTTTTTTTGTTTGTTTGTTTGATTTTGTTTAACGTCCTATTAACAGCTAAGGTCATTTAAGGACGGCCTCCCCTGTGTGCAAGATGCATGCGTGTAGTGTATGTGTGTGTATTTTGGGAGGCTGCGATATGTTCGTGTTTGTCTCCTTGTGATAGCGCGGAACTGATGCCGACTTTATAGTGCTACCTCACTGAAACATACTGCCGAAGACACCCAGCAGGACGCCCCACCCGGTCACATTATACTGACAACGGGCGAACCAGTCGTCCCACTCCTAATTTGCTGAGCGTTAAGCAGGAGTAGAAACTACCATTTTTAAAGACTTTGGTATGTCTCGGCCAGGGGACAGAACCCAAAGCCTTCCTCACAGGGGCGAACGCTCAACAAATGGCCAAAAGTGAGGCATTGTCAAGGGAGACATTAGGAAGAAGAAAGTTATTTAGAAAGGAGAGAAGAGATAAGGTCCCAAATTAAGTCGCCTCTTACGATCATGCAATTGGGGGCAGCAGGTACAATTCTTACGCCCTACCTGCAGGGGGTCAACTGCCCACAACTATATACATGCATATATATAAATAAATAGCCTTCGGCTGTCTTCAGCCGAGGGGACTATTGGTTTTATATAATAGCTATATTTTCAATTATAGTATATCAGTTCTATCTTCTTGTAATATGATGTTTGTACATGTAACTGTTTTGTTTCACTGTGTCTTTATAAAGGAGCAGATCGCTCCGAATATTTGACAAACTAAACTTGTCCACACTGTTGAAATTGCTTCTTTGCCCCATATATATATAAATATACATACCAACCATGCATACTGCAGTAATTAGAGAAGGGTAATACCTCTATTATGTTACTGATGATTAAAATGTCTATAATGTCAGTGTAATTGTATACTACCAGGTATACCCTTGTATGATGCATGAAATACTGTATGGTGTAATAACTGTAATACTGTTGGTTACACAGTGTAATTGTATGATATGAGAAGCATAATACTTGATAGTATGATATGAATATAATGTATGAGGATATAGTATAGTGTCTCAGTATATAATAGTGTTTATGATACCAGTGCTTTATTGCATTGTATGATGAATTGTACGGTGAATGTAAAGTGTATATTATACAAATGGTATGCCTATAATGTATGAGTAGTGCAATAATGTCTGTAAATTGTCAGTGAATGAATAAATTGTATGATGAATGTAAATTGTAATGGTTGATATTATCCCATTCATTGTAGGATATGAAATTGTATGGTCTACAGAAGGACCTGTATATTTTATAGTCTACGGGCCCTTTGGGCCAGGTCAGCCTGACACTATTCCTTATTTCTACCCCATGTTTTGAAGTTTTTCAACTACAGTACATGTACATGTAAAGGCAAGCAACATTAAAATTGGTCAGTAGTTATCAAGAAATGTAATTAACGTTTTCATGTTGGATCGTCTAACTTTGGTTATGTCAAAGTTACCTAAACCAACCAATTTTATTGCATTAACTACACATGTACATGATTGGTAAGAAAATTTAAAAGTAAAAGAATTCCTCAATTTTCTTGCATATTACTACTGTAGTAAGAGGGAACCATACATGTAACATTTTTTTTTATTTGAACAAGTATTTTATAGGTATCTTGCAGCAAGTTGCTGCATGTTGAATGAGAAAAGAGTGTATCAACATTCATTTTAATTTCATTGTGTTAAATGATAAATTTGATTTAGAATTATATGTAGGTAATACACCTTATTAAATGTGTATTTTCAATACAGTTTCAGTTTAAAATTTCCATTATCAGGATAAAGACACATGATTTTATCAAATAGTATTAATTACTTGTTTAAAATTGATGTTAAATTCAAATTTCATTGTTTGACCAATGCATTACTATGCATTTTAACACATTTTAGCTATTGGAAAGGCTGAACCAGGTTCATGTTACGTTATCCCACGAAACAAAACGGAAATTATTGAAAGACTTTTCAGACTACTCTGACTTTTGCATCATAGAGAAAGTGAACCAGGGAAAAGATGGCAAAATCAATGGTGATCATTAGGATATTTATGTTACCACAAATGACAACCGGATGGACAACAAAAATAAAGATTACCATTTTTTTGCATCAGATTTCATCTTTGACAGAATTAAAACAGACCATTTGGATGACACTTCCTGTCTGCACAGCTAAATTTGATTGGTTGAAGTCAATTCTTCCACAGCATATACCACATACTTTAGATGATGTCATGTCTCAGAAATGCTGAAGAATGAAGCCTGTTACTCAGACTGCATCCAAGTCATAAAGTCATATGAGGCACATATTTTGCAGTGTCACACCAAAAGTGGAAGAGGTAATAGCATGGTTGTCAGTTGAGGTTAAAGGGTCAAATGTCACACCCGACTACTTTTCAAGTCAAAGGCTTGTGTATGAGATATCTTATGAACCCCTCAACAGCTTAGTTTATAATTATATGTCCTCATTCACAGTGTTCTTATTGGTTAAAGTTGAAATATTTTGGAAATTGAAATTAATGATAATGGAAATATTAATGATTAAACAAAATTTTAGTAATGTCTATTATTTTTCTTTATTTTTTAAAGAAAGATCAATTGGGCTATGTACGAGGGTTCAATTCCCTCCCTATATAGCTAGGCATTATTAAATATTACAGCTGGTGCAAAGTTGGCAGACTGCCTAGTGCATAGCCCAATTGTACAGAGTTCATGACATTTTCAGCATGTGACCTTGACAAGCTAAAGGTTCCAGTTGGAGGAGACCAACTGACCCGAGTGAGACTGCAAGGAGCCAAGGCTGTTCAGGATGGAGCATTGACAGCAGTAGATCGATTGGAGCACTTGGAACCAATCATTGTTGAATTATTCCATACATTACAAGATCTACTGGAGGTAATGTGGAATAAACTTGTAAAATAGAATAAATGCAATTGTGTGTTCCTGAAACAATGTATACATTAAAATATTTAGAAAACTTATGATGTGTGCCTTGAAAGCTTGTATATAATAGAAAATTTGCTGGACATAATCAAAACTCGAGTATTATAAATTGTATTTCTTCAAAGAAGTCTGAACATACTGAGTTTTTTAGTTGCCAGTGTTGTGTCATACCTATTTGTGTTCATCATTTATTGGCCCTAATGACCTTTTCAGTGTTGATGGGCTGTTAAGAATGTAATAATAATAATTATATTGTGGAAAGATTCTGACGAGGTGTGCCAATGGCTCTAAATATGCCTGTTGTTGTTTCCAGAAATTGTACAAGGGATTCTACAAAACCACCAGTGGTAGAGACAAAGGCACTCTGTTCAATTTAAAGGTAGCCATTGAACGGAGCAACATAACTGGAAAAGTCAAAGGCCGGTTTGAGGTAAATGTATAATGCTACAATCATTTTTATGCACCTGGATTGAAAGATTGGTGTAAACAGATATTAGATTGTCTGTCTTGTACGGTTTGTTTGTCTATCAATATCACAAACTGAAACTTCTTTTTTAACTTAAACCTTGACCTTAACTTCTTAAATTGAATAAAGAAAGACGTAATACTTGACACTTAAATAATAAAGCCCTTTTATGTAATGGAGGAGTGAGGTGGATAGGTTTATTGGGATCAAAATGATATGTTAAATATGGTTTCATACATGAACATCCCAGCAGAAGATACATGTATTATAATTAATGGAAAGTTTACTTTTTTCTTTCAAAATGAAATATTTACAGATTGCTGGATGCCCAGCTATTTTATTTGATATGTCAAGTAAGGGTACCAAACCGTGCTTACTTTGAATTACAAGTGAACACATATTAATAGAACTATAACATTTGTCTTTGAAATGACAAAGAAACACCTTAAATTGATCTTGAGTTTTTAACTATGACACTTATACATGTCATTTTTTCATTACTGTTAGGCCCATGAAGATTTTGCCCTAACAGTGGGAAATGCTTACTTCCTGTCATTTGTTATGGACAAATTTGGTATGGACTCACTAGATGCAGAACCAAAACACCTTCTCCTGAAGACCAACATCAAATTTATGCAAAATAAATACAAGAAGGATGTCTTTCACAGCATCATGGATGAGGTTATACAGGAGCTTGTGTGCACTTTTCCAAAGGAGGTAAACAACAATAAACAAATCTTTTTACATGTGTCATACAATTCATCAATAGATTTTAATGTAATAACATTTTCTTAAAATGTGTTTCACAAATTTAAACTACACATAACTATCAATACAGTGCTCTTTTTAAGCTGTATTGGTGATACATGCAAGACTATAAATGGTGTCTTACAACATAAACCCAATCATTCTATTTTTTCTATAATAACGTACTATTTCATTTGCAGGAACCTGAAGTTTTACTTAATGTGGATATCTTGGACACAAACATTGCAGTCAATAGCGTAGTGGATGGAAGAATGCTCAAATTTGATTTGAACATCAACAACAACAACGTCATATTTAACGTTACACCGGAAAAGGCTAAACATTGAGTGACAGTTGATATCTGCGTGTCAAATCATAAAATCTCGGTCAGGATTTCAAAAGCTGAAACAGGAGAATCGGATGATTTACACAATTACGTTATGCAGTTCCTTCAGTGGTACTTTTTGATTTTAACCTTCAAAGATGCCATTAAGGAGGGGGATTCAGAGAGAACAAACATGACATTGAAATTTTGCATTCCAGTGTTCTTCAGTCATTCCATTTTGTCAAAGTACCTTGAAGAATGCATTGACTACATCCTGAAAACAGAAATCATTCTCTCTGAGAAAATGGCAATGAAAGTTAGGTATGAATCGTATGTAAACATGACTGGACACAGAGGTGACAACAAGGCTACAGATTTACAGAAAGAGAACGAAGTGTTGGTATTGAAGGAACTGATTCGAGGGCTGGGTTCCAACAAAACTGAAAAAGCTATAGTCACCATAACAAAAGCAGCACCTGTCATTCAGGATGTTGTTAACAATTTTGATAGAATGACAAATATTCATGACAAGCATACACATCACAGAAAGCGTTCATTGGAAGGAGATGTTAGGTGTGGTCTGAAAGAACTTGTCCGTTTGAAAATTTGGACTCCTACACAAGGACGAAAGCTGGAAATCTTTCATCAATTTAAAAAGTCACCATTTGATGTAGACAGAGTAACTTATAAGGAAATTGTCATGAGGAAAGTTGCAAGACTGAAGAGAGGAATTGCTATTCCAGTAGATAGTGAAGATGAATCAGATTCAGAAAATGATAGTTAACTAGCTGTATTAAGGTATCTACAGCTTTGATCTTCGGTATATTTTTAATTAGATCAAGTAGTTTGAAAGTTATGGTCTAAATCAAAGTTGTGGACAAACACTCGCTAATCAAAAGTAATCCCAAAATTTGACCATAGCTATAGGGGCATATTCATGTATCTTTCAGAATAAACCTAGAAAACAGTTAATGTCACAAATCTCACAATAAATGCCAGCTGGCACAATATTAAAAGGAGGAACCATCATTAAGATATGTGTACATTTCCAATTTTCCATAGTTCAGTTAAAAACAACAGGTACTTCATGTGTGGGTTCCATCAATATATATTCTTGGACATAAAAACTACTTGATCTAATTAAAACTACCACCTGTGTATTAGAATGTCAAATCGGGATAACAAATTCTGCTACTGTACAACTAAATCATCATGTACACATACTAAACAGTTCTTTACAGTTTGAGCAGCAACTCCTTTTTGGCCTGAGAAAACAACACCATCAAATCCAAAGTGATTTACCAACATGAGTCTTAAACAACTTTTGAGAGTGCAGTACTTTATCATTTCTTCTGTCATTCCTTTCCTGTTTTTCGCTATGTCATTGTTGTTAAAGTACATACTTGCTGCAGATGGTTGTCCAAGACGCCCTGCCCGTCCAAGTCCCTGTAGGTATTTTTCTAAGGTAGTTGGTGGTCTACAATGAATAACACGCACAACGCTTGGTGCATTCACTCCCATTCCGAGGGCGACAGTCGCCAGGACAAGTCGTATCTTTGGATCATGTTTTGCGAGTTCTTGCATGATAACATGTTTCATTGACTCTGGATAGCCCTTATGATATTGGGCAAATATTCTGTTTTGTGGAATTTTTTCCCCATCATATGCATCTTCCTTAAGTTCGTGAGAGGTGTATTGAAAAAGTATCCCATGGCTTCCAAGTTTTCGACATACATTATGGTGACTGGGAAGGAATGCTTCTTTTCCTTCAGTTCTGATGCAACTGGCTCAATCAAGTCATCATATTTTTCAAACTTTTTAATATTTGGCAATCTGTTTCTGATCTCCAGGGAAATGTTTGGTCGATCCACATTTTCAGATATCACTGCTGGAGTTTTCAAATTCATTTGTTTTGTGAGAGTTTCAATAGATTTGAGAGTTGCTGTGCAGTTAGCATTAAATGGAAAGCCTTGTCAAACACACAGACCAGTTCACCTAATCTCTTAAATGCAGTACGGAATTCGTCTCCCATGCAAAATGAAATTGTGTAAAATTATATAATTATGCAATTATGAAAGTATATATTAGCTAATAGTGACCAATATTGCATTACCTACAAACTTTGATAAATTTACTGATCACCTTATTCAAGATGCCGTTGTTCTTGTGAATTATCCTAATTATTCTGATTTCAGACAGGATTGATATGAAATATATAATGTATTAGGATTTATAAGTCTGAAATTACTTACATCAGGAGATAATGAGCTATCAACAGAAACTGATAATTATATATTATCTAAAGTTGAGAAATTTAGTGATTTAACTAATAGATGGATTCACCTAACTCGAATTTGATTAGTATATTTTTAGGTCACCTGAGAAAAAGTCTCAAGTGACCTTTTGCGATCGCCTTTATAAAGTATGCACCTGTGAGCCCTGACTGACCCCCAGGGGCTGATGGGTGGGGCCAAAAAGGGTTGAATTGACTGAAATTTCAAAAATCCTCTTCTCAAGACCCAGATATGGTAGAATCAAATACTCTTCATAGATGGAAGGGTCTTAAGGTGCGTTACTGAAATTGTGAATTTCTTGACCCTGGGGTCTCACGTTCCCCCCTGGAAGGGGGTAAACTTTACTATAGTTTATATAGGGAAATGACATTTTGGACCAACATCTGTTTAATTTCCATTGAAAGTAATTAAATTTGGGTTAGCATTATCAGTATTATGTAGCAGTTTGATAGTATGTACCTATGAGCCCTGGCTGACCCCCAGGGGCTGATGGGTGGGGCCAAAAAGGGTTGAATTTACTGAAATTTCAAAATTCTTCTTCTCAAGACCCAGATATGGTAGAATCAAATACTCTTCATAGATGGAAGGGTCTTAAGGTGCTTTACCGAAATTGTGAATTTCTTGACCCTGGGGTCTCATGTTTACCCCTGGGGAGGGGGTAAACTTTACTTTAGTTTATATAGGGAAATCACATTTTGGACCAACATTTGTTTAATTTCCATCGGAAATTATTTCAATTTGGGTTAGCAATATCAGTATTAGGTAGCATTTTGATAATAAGCACATATCAGCCCTGACTGACCCCCAGGGGCTGATGGGTTGGGCAAAAAATGGTCGAATTAACTGAAATTTCAAAAATCTTCTTCTCAAGACCCATTTATGTTAGAATCAAACACTCTTCATAGATGGAAGGGTCTTAAGATTTATAACCTTGAGTTGACAGTTTGATACTTTGAAAATTTGAGCCAGCCCTACGCCCAAGAGCTGTAGGGTGGGGCTCAAAGGAGTCAGTGTGCTAAAATTTCTTCATTTTCCTTGTTTAGGATCAGAGTTGCTAGTTTCAAATCCTTTTTAGTCTGAAATCTGTATACTAGATATTGAATAAGGTGGTTTTATTGTTTTTTTGTCACTTTGAATCATGTTAAAAACAAAATCAACTCTCTGTATAAATATATCAGGTGACCGTTAAGGCCCATGGGCCTCTTGTTATTTAATACTTCCGGTTATATCAATATGCTCTGTGAATGTGTGTATGTGTGTTGGTGTGTGTGTGGGTGTGTGCTTAGAAGTATGCATGTTGCCAGTGACACAGAACTTGTACTTGTTCCATAACATCGAAAATGAACTAGTCATCTACATTTTGTACGCCACTGGTAGAGGTGTTAGCCTTGTTATTAGTGTGTGTAGTTTAAACATTCAGCCATATCATTAATTCAAACATATATACGTATTTTCCATATAAATGTCCATCTATTTCAATATGTAATTAATCATCGATAATTTTGTAAATATATCTTATTATTCTTTGTAAATATATATATGTTGTACCGTTTCAGGAGAAGACTATTATAGGCACTACCTGTTGTCTAATCCTTTTGTAAATACAATAAAATTTGTTAAAACCAGAAACCTACCACCTTGGATCTTCCAAATACATTTGAATATCCATCCCCAGGCCCTCTAAAGTGAACATACAAAAATAGCTTTAAATTATTTTAATAAGTATTTAAAAAAAGTGTACTCCTCAGGCTATGTGGGGCCACTAGGCAATCTGCCCACTTTGCACCAGCTTTAAATTCAATATTGCCTAGGGAGGGAATCGAACCCTCGTACATAGCAAAAACTTGTGTTGATGTTAGAATATATATATATACCCTGGTATATATTGTTATCATTTCATTATATAATGTATCATTGTGGTAAAAAATAAGTACAAAGTCTTAGTTATATACATATGTGTACTTCATAAAACTTACCACTCTGAAACCATATGGACTTCATCAATAACTATTGCGCAGACAAGATCTTGATACAATTTGGATCGCAGAAGTCTGGAAAATTTGGTTTTCATTAAGGCTTCAGGGTGAGAATATATCAAGTTAAACTCTCCATTCTTCAGTTCCTCAAATGGTACATCACATTCTATGGCAACTGTACGAGGTTGATCGACTTCATCATCTCTTTCCACTACAACATTTTCCTCATTAAATGTAAAACCATGTGTACCTTCAAATAAATACAAGGAATTACTACTTCTGACATCAAAAGAATGTATACATCTGTCTATTTCACATGTATGTGTAGAGTAAACGGACAATGATACAGGTGCATTTATATATATATATGTGTAAAAGGATTGGGTTTTGAACACTTGTATATATTTCCATATTTATGTTTCGTGTAAATATATATATAAATGTAAAAGGATTGGGTTTTGAACACTTACTTGTTGCATATATATTTCTGTATTTACGTTTGGTGTAACGGAATGGGTGTACCTGGGGTATTCCCGTTGGGGAGTCCCTTCCGGTATATTATTTAGACGTTTCTGATTGGTTAATATTTTTAGGATATGTTACCTAACCTGTACAGCACTCTACGCTCAGGTATGGGTCAGTATCGAGTGCAAATACTACATGGCATGTGTATTTCAAATACTACATGGCATGTGTATTTCAAATACTACATGGCATGTGTATTTCAAATACTACATGGCACGTGCATTTAAAGGAATACAATTAAATTTGACTATATAGCTGGGTGTTTTTGGTATTGTAAATCAGTCTGGCAGAGGCTTACATGTAGCTGGCCGGCTCGTCTTTACCCTTCTTACGGGCAGGTTTGTAGGAGTGTATTTCGGCCTTAGACCTTAAAATTATTCCGGGCTGGGTGGTATTTTCCCATTGTAGGCATGTTTGGGTAGAATTATCTCGGTGTTAATTTAGGATGGTTATTTTCCTGTTGTAGACATGTTGTAATATATTATCGGGGTGTGTTTAAACTTATTTTCCAAGGTGGGATACAGGGTGGACATTTTTGAGAGGACATATGTTACACGGTATACTGTTATAGTATGGACCGGTCGAGTGGTTGACGTGCTGTAGCATTGTGCATATCTATTCATCATGTTTCATCTAATTTACTTCACTGTTTCGTTTGGTACATAATAAATTGTAGAACTTTATAAAACGTGTTGTCATTCATTGACCTGTAGCCAGCTGAAGTTAAGTCAAGACAGAACCACATAGTTGACGAAAGAAAAATCACTATACGAGGGCAAAACTTTTACATAGGAGCCTGAAGTTCTGTCAATAATGAATAATAGTAATACAAAAAAAACCACCTCTTAAATGCTTATTTTTTAAGCATTTAAGAGGTATTTTGTGTATTACTATTATTATTCATTATTTAAGAGAACTTCAGGCTCCTATTGGAATACAGGGTGTGTGTGTACTATATTCCACAGATAAAAGTCGATTTTTAACATTATAGATGTATAGTGGAACTCGTTACTGTACCTGTAATGTTTAGACAACAAGCACTTATTCCGCTCTTTCTTAGACTCGTCACTTGGTCTTCCATGATAGAATTTAACGGGGAAACCACTATGACAGTCATCGGTTTCTCCCTCGCATATTTACGCTGAGCAAACCACGGTAATAAATGAAAAATCACACTTTTTCCATAGCCTGTTGGCAAAATAGATACACAGTCTTGACCATCATACAAAGCCTTCAACGTCTGAAGCTGCTTTTCTTTCAAGTTTATCCAATTTTCTTTAACAAAGGACAATTCTGCAATGAAAACTCTATACATTCTTCGAACGACGCCATTTTAAGAACTTCTTTGTAAAGCGGCAAGTCTTCCTAATAAGTAAACCAGTAGCCGCATCACAATGTGCTGGCGTAGCTGCATATCGCTTACCGTCATACATCCGAGGTTAGATGAAAGGTACCGGAATCGGCCAAGGTTTGCCGAATGCTCTGTACTCTTCCTTTTCTCCATTTTGTTTTATGTTTACCGACAACAACGTGGTTTCCCGCATTGAAGAATTCCTATAAATACCGTAAATACGCAATTCGGCGTGCGTATGTGCTTGAAAACGAATAATCTTTCTAATAGCGTAGCCTTTGTTACTGTATCTGATAATTGAGGTTCGTAATTCTGGAGATAAACGTGAGATCTGCTGCAGTTCTATCATTTGCCTAAGTGAATTGATAAACTGCGTGCGCATCCTAACCCAAAAAGACGGAGTAAGTTAGGCGATCGAACTAAACAGCCGGACGGAGTAGCCGAACTAAACGACCCAATGAAATAATTGGACGATAGGGACGGTCGAAATAACTGAACGGAACGATTTAGCTGATACGAACGAAACAGACGAAACATACGAACGGTGCTCGAACGGTGAACGATCGCTTTCTAGACGCTAGACTACCGCTAACCGCACGCAAGCCGCACGCAGAGCGAACTGAACCTAGGTGGATACTTGGGCGTAATTCTAACTGTATGTGGTGTTGTTTCCCAACCCCCCGACAATTTTAGTCATTTCGGATCAATTTAAAGCTGATCATTTTAAAGGTTCAAAACGCAAAGTATTAAGTTCCGGAGTTTCTTAAACTTTTTGATTAAATATTCCATAGATGTTAGTTCATGAAATTTGTTACGCCTTTGTTTGAAACCTATGCATTCCAAAAGGTGGACTCTATCAGTGCGCTTTGATTTGCAATGAAAATAAAGCTGATCAAAACATTGCAAATGCATTTTTAATTTGTAAAGATTACAATTAGAATATGGCATCACTTCTGGCACGAACAATTGTTATAATTTTCCAAATCCTATTACGAATACACACTGGAAATGACGAATTCAGCATTTATGGTAACAGTTACAGCAATTATGAGTCTGTAGGGGGATACAATTTTAAGAAGTTTCCGATGAATTAATAGAAAGTTTAAATTGCAGTAAAACCTAAAGTTATGAAAAGAATCTAGATAAAAATACATTGATCAAATACGATTTCAATTTTTTTCAGTGATATTACTTACCACGGAGATTTCTGACACAAACTATCGACAGATACTGCAAACCTTAGAAAAGAATCAAATTATCTATGAAGTGTTTAGATAGATGATTTAGTTTAAAAGAACAAATTGTGTGTATTTTTGTATAAAACGTCAGTTATTCTCTCATTTCACGGAGAACCGCTTGCTAGAAGTAACGATAAGCCCATTACACTTTCCAAAGATACGCTCATTTTCTAGCTACCTACATTGATTAACTTTTTGAATAATAGAACAATAAAACGCCCCTTTAAACTAATCCTAATGCTATTAACTTAAACTTCAGATGTGGCATATGGATTGTAAATACGACCAGTTTTTATGATAAATGTTGTTGATTTATATTTTGGAAATTGCAATGTACTTTCTATCAATCAATGGCAAAAACTATAATGATCGGCTAAATAAATAATACATAAATGTATATACAGATAAACAGATATTTTACGGAAATGTGTTGAGATTTAAATCCTGAATGTATTGCAGGAATGCCAGATGAAATCAGTTCTCTGGTAGAATCCAGAAAAAGCCAGACCATGTAACTATAAATATTGCACCGTTGTAGACGAAACGCACTAAGAGAAGTAAGTTCGAAGCACGCATCGATCGTGATTTAGCATTAATGTGCGGATGTTGTGCCTCTCCTCACTTAAATGTGAACCTGAGTCACTGGAGTGGCTTCAATCAGCACAAAGAAAAGTACGATTCTCGTTTGATGGAATTCATTTATATGTACTCGATGTCCGTCACAATTGCGAACATGTTCAGTGTTTTAAATAATTAGTTACATAATATATTTACGCAATTTGAGACGGGGCATTATAAACGATGCCACTAGTTAATGCCTCGTTGCGATAACTGGTCCTCTAACGGTTTTCAGTTTTACTTTAGGTTTGTTCAAACGATTGATAAGGGAAAAGCTTGCATTCGTTCCCTTCGAAATGTTTTCAAATAAGTAAAGTATCTTCCATCAGCTCAAGTTTCCCAGCTGGTGTTTAAACATAGGATTGCGTTTACGTTTATTGGGTAACGCGTCCTATTAACAGCTGCAGTCATTTAATGATGTGCCTTCATGTGTTTAATGTATGCGTGTTTGTGTGCAGGAGGGAGTTTGTTGAATTATTTGCCTGCTTGTAAATAGCATATTTCTGATGCCGTCATAGTGTGCTTTCTAAATGAAATACCATGCTATGGTAACCTGGCAAAGCATTCCATCCGGTCACAACATACCGGTACCCACATAAAGCTGAACGTTGAGCAAAGAGCAGCAATTTGGTAGGTATTAGTCGGACATAGCATTTGTATAAAAAGTGACTTCACCTAATAAACGACTTAATTGAAATTTTAATTTTGATATTGTTACGAGTTGGGAAATGTGTACATATTTGTCTGAACATTTCACAATACCGTATGGATTTGATACATTGTATACTGAATTACTGGTGATGGAAAACTGTGCTGTGCTGGGTGGCTTCGGCATAGTATTTCAGTGAGTATTTATTTCCTCATGGACCTGAGCAATTGTTACAGCTATAGGTGTTCAGTGTAATGTTACACGTTTTAGGGGTTTACATGTATATCGACTTTCGGTAACAATGACAGTCTAGCACACACGCATACACTTAAAGACACGTCTTTAATCACATTGGCAGTTGTGTAGGACTGTTTATATGAAATAGTTCATTGTTTGACATATTAACAGATGAATTTTCCATACGATGATAAATGATGTGAAAAAAGTTGTTGATGCTTATGCATACATTTATCTTGTGTCCTCTGATGGTGTGGTCGCGGATGTTGATATCCCTTTTCGGCGATCAGTCTGCTGGATTACCAGTTCATCTCAAGGGACCAGATACTTGCCGAAGATGACACTGATTACACACACATATCGCTACATTGCACTCTTCTCCAGCTATGATCTCTCCAATACCGCGTATTTCTCTGAGAAACATTCCAATATCCAACGCTCGAACATCGATTGTGTACTATATTGATCCATATTTATAAATTTGGTGTAATAAGGCTATTGATTGTTAGGTTTGATTATTACAATTGTCTATATATTTAAGTCATTTAAGAACAACCAACACTAACTTAAGACGTTCACGAAAAGGAAAACATTATCTTTTGCCTTGAGGTCAACTGAGGTCAACATATAATATAATGCGTAAAACATGATATCATATCTTTTTGCATGCATAAGTATAATGAGTTTGTAGATTTATACTTATTTTTATGGGATAACACGAATAAATAAACTATGTTTTGCCGTCTAGAAATAACATATCCTACAGAAGCTAAAACAGTGTATGTCGTCAATTCACTTATACAATGCACGAATAAAATCATTTATCTCAAAATAATGAATTTGAATAAGTCATTTTAATAATATTTATGGATTTCAACGATAGAAATAAATTCTATAAACGAAAAACTGTATTTTTGCAATAAAATTTTAGTGAAATATGACAGCGATTCATTAACTGAAATTCACCAAAAATGTAAATTATTTTAAGAAACTTAAGAAAGAGACAGAAACTTGAAATACACACTTGGCGAGTACAAAATTAAGAACAAAATAACTATTTTGAAAATGATCCAATAACTGCAATCGCATGCGAGTAAGTGAGTTTTTTTTATTTCGTACATCGAAATAAATTTCACAATGGAATGGAGATTATTGAAGAAAGGTTAAAGTTTTATCAAGTCAAGTAGGAAAACAACGTTCACTACATTAAGTCATCGGTAAAACCCATTAATATTTACGCTTTTATTTACTTACGATCAGCGTATATAGTGACCAAACAACACGATGTCTAGGACTTAATTCTGTCCTATAACGTCGTCCACTAGAAAAAGTTAGCCACCTGACTGTACCCTTCCTCTCGCACACATACACAAAAACACACATGGATGCACATACATAAATGACTCGTTGATAGGACGTTAACCACATAAAACCAAACCTATAACAAACACGAAGTATGTCTTTCGAGTAAATGAAATTATTTACATCCTATAAAACCCATGATTAGTTGATAATCTACTATCACGTGTCTTTCTGTCCGCAGATTTTGTCATTTTAAAGGTACCAAGAATACAGGATATAATCCGCCCTCAAAGCATCTTCTAGATCGGATATCGATCGCAAAAGGGCAAAAAAGCACTTTTCATACTAACCAAAGATTTATAGTGCTCACTCTGTTGTAGCTAAAATGATTTACTTTGCTTTTATGTCCCCCAGACGAAGTGTTGGGACATACTGTTTTTTGCTAAGTTTCTTATTATTAGTAATAGTAGTAGTAGTAGTAGTATTCTTCTTATTTTTTCCGATTTCTTCCGCCAGGGAGTTTTCAGACACATTTCTCTAAAACTGTTAAACGGAAATTGATAAAAATATACACAAGTGCTCATCATGGAACTCTTACATTTTCCGATCGGTCAACATAGATAACCGCCACGGCCTCTGATTGGTCGAAATTGAATACATGTCTCTTTTGCTCAAATGTGATATGAAGGTGTATTTTGGCACTGAGCCTCGACATCCGTTTTCTGTTTCTGCAATTTTACCGCGGTAAACTGGGTTCTGATTGGCCGAAATTCAAATATTGTTCGATTTCACTCAATTTAGTACAGTATGTAGGTGTATTTTGGCACTTTAAACGCAACTGCGGGATCCGTCTGATTCAATAAAATGACTGCCATATACAAGGTTCTGAATGGTCGAAATTCAAAATAATTGGAATCAATGCATCGATAACAAATTACATTATATTAAACCTGAAATCGGTGAATGTCATCCTAGCTACAAAGGGAGGCGCCGAGACGAGATTGTCCTTCCCCGTCTCCGGATCGGTCATTCATACATTATCCATTGTTATTTTTTAAAACATGAAATCCAGCCTCAATGCATAGCGTGTCAGGAACCATTTACAGTAGAGCACTTGTTATTAAACTGTATCGACTTTCAGTCAACTCGAGAAAGTTTCTATAATAACATTCCTTGTCTTAATTTTTTTTTCGAAAGCATAACTCTCTCTTCAAACTATCTGAAAGCTGTTGATTTTTTAATAAAAATGAGTCACCATAACAACTTTCAATATTCAATTTGACGTTTGTCATTTACCTTTCAGTTTGGTTTGATGTTTTAATTTAGCGTTTGTTTTTGTCGACCATTTGATGGTAGGCCGTTAAGCGTATAATAATAATATGGTTGAAATTCAGATATTGTTCGTTTTTACTCAAATTAAGTATGTACACTGCAGCTGAAAAAGCGCCATCCGTTTGCTGATTCGGCAAAAACGCTGCCATTTACTGGCTTCTGATTGTTGAAACTGATATTATTCGATTTCACTGAAATTTAGATTTTGTTTGTTTGTTTGTTTGTTTGTTTGTTTGATTTTGTTTAACGTCCTATTAACAGCTAAGGTCATTTAAGGACGGCCTCCCCTGTGTGCAAGATGCATGCGTGTAGTGTATGTGTGTGTATTTTGGGAGGCTGCGATATGTTCGTGTTTGTCTCCTTGTGATAGCGCGGAACTGATGCCGACTTTATAGTGCTACCTCACTGAAACATACTGCCGAAGACACCCAGCAGGACGCCCCACCCGGTCACATTATACTGACAACGGGCGAACCAGTCGTCCCACTCCTAATTTGCTGAGCGTTAAGCAGGAGTAGAAACTACCATTGTTAAAGACTTTGGTATGTCTCGGCCAGGGGACAGAACCCAAAGCCTTCCTCACAGGGGCGAACGCTCAACAAATGGCCAAAAGTGAGGCATTGTCAAGGGAGACATTAGGAAGAAGAAAGTTATTTAGAAAGGAGAGAAGAGATAAGGTCCCAAATTGAGACGCCTCTTACGATCATGCAATTGGGGGCAGCAGGTACAATTCTTACGCCCTACCTGCAGGGACAAATTTAGAAAGTATATGTAATTTGGCACTCCGAACTTCGCCAAGACATCTGTTTTCTGTTTGACAATTTAACCGTGGTATACTTGCTTCCGATTAGTCAAACTTTACATATTGTTTGATTTCACTCAAACTGAGTATATACATGTGTATTTGTCTCTGCAAACTCAAATGTGGCTCCCATTTTCTGATTCGAAACAATGGCTGCAGTATACTTGGTTCTGATTGGTCGTTGTTTAGATAATGTTCGAATTCACTAAAAAAGGTATGTAGCTGTATTGTGCCGATAATGACTTGTTTACGTATTGATAAGTAGTATCTGTGGTTATTAACATTCTTTTTAAAATATGGCGGATTTTCTTTTTTTTTGCGGGGGTGTTTGGGGACATCTGTATTGGCCTACATCACAATTAGGACTTATTCTGAATAATGGACAGTCAAAATTCAATATCCGAGAGATTGGTCAAGGTCTAATTTTGCTGCAACACAAAGTCTACTCTTTTTTTTTACTTTAAACTGTTTCCATCTCCACTAATATCTTAAACCTTTGAACTGGATAACAAACACTACTTGCATCATCAACTACGCGAGAAAATGTTTCGGCTACTCTTAAAACTCCATGATAGACCCAACTCCATGTGAGACCCTCGGTATCAACGATACTGTTTTATTGTTTGCAGAGAGCAGTGACATTTTAGTGGTCGTTTTTATTGGGGTTTTGTCCCCAAAACTAAGGTCGTGTGACGACGGTGGTCTTAGATCAAAGCTGAATCCCAATGGAAAGGCAAGTGAGTAAGTAGTCTACAGTGCAAGTGAACTAAGTATTTTAACCATGTTAGCATAGAAAAGGAAATATATGTATGTAGATTGGATTATGATAAAATTACAAAACAGTAAACTATGATATAATGGAGTCAACTCAAACTACACCTTTACAAGCTATGCATTAAGTTTTAAAGCGAAATCCAGTACATGTATGTTCTATGTTAAAAAATCTATTTTTCCTATAATTTTATAGCTTGAATGGATTTCTGAAAAATGTCGATAATGTCGTCGTCTCTACAAGGCACTAGCACTACTGCTCTATGGTCTGGTAGTTATCAAGGTCAATACCGAATTGAAATAGCGGTAAAGTACATTGTATGTGTGCGTCATTTATTGACACGCTGTGGCAGTAGCATTGGCGACTTACAGCCTAATCCATTTCCGCCATGAAATGTCTCAATTACACTGCACTCGTACACATAATTATGCACGCATCCACAACATACACGGAGGTACCTCCGTAAATGACATCAGCTATTCATAGGACGTTTAACAAAATAAAACCAAACCAAAACCAAATCATCTCGCACATACAGAATAGCGTTTAATTCATCCATTGCTTTTGTGGTAAATTGCCAAGATCACGTATACGGTCAGCATCCTATAATAATATCATGTATGAAGAACATGGATATCGTATATATGATAATTAGAGGTTATAATATGACTATTTTGATATCATACCCTTTATCAGCCCGAGGGTGAATATCAGGTCAGGGCCGAAATAGGGAATGATATCAAAATAGTCAATTCATAACCTTTTTATCACACATTTTGAAAAAAATACCTACAAAAAGAAACTTGTTTAACAATTCAATAACTTCAATAAAAAATATCAATGTTTGGGTTAACAAACATGAGCACATCCGTTTCTGTCCGTCATAACTCTGCGTAATAAAGAACCAAAAGTCAGAAGCGGTGCTAGCTGACCAGTCCTATCAATAACCAACCTTTCGCGTGTATTCACTTTCACGAATTTCGAGGTGGGGACCTGTTTGAGAAATTGAAAGTTATCCGCCCTGAGATGTTAGCTCCAGCAAGAATTGAACCCGATGTACATCACAGACAAAAATCCAAGAATTCCAATATTTGCAGCTTACAAATCATACAACTTCATTTCTTTGTGCGTTTTAACAACTTGTTTACCCGGCGATCATTGGTGTCCGAATTCATTCTGCATATATAATATACTTGCCCAAGTTGAAGCGCCTGGTATCAGAGATAATCAAGCAGCAGCACCAGAGTTTGACTCCACAGAGCAAACAGCAAAATCCAAGGGAATAAAGACGATGAAACGACCGTCGAGAGAGGGCGAAAATAGAGAGGAGACACCTAATGTTTTAGGCCTCACAAACTCTGGAGTGGATACTGTCCGATTTGGGATATTTATATTGGATTTTAATGGTCCAAGGGGATCATGGCAGCATAAAACGATCACCATTTAGGAGAATCTCGCGATAAGGGTGTCATAAATTGTCTAAAGATGGGGATGCGAGAGGTTATCATTTCTACTTACTATTTGACGTACAAATTGCTCTACATATTTTTTTCATGTCTGACATTTTCAGAAATAACGTGTCTGGACGAGTAAAAGCTGTTTTGCTTTGCAATGGAAAAATATTAATTCCATATTAAAAGTTGTAGACGGAACCATATTGAACCGCGTTTTTTTTTACGAAAAATATATATCTTATTACTAGTGCTGGGAATTGGTCAAATATTCAAGATCGATAATCGGAAATCCATAATCGATCGATAATCGATTATCGATTTAAATGACCTACTTGTGTAACATAAGAGGCCGGTCAATTTATTATCCGATGTAATTGTGCCGACTGATGAGAAAATGCTCGTTTCCGAAATCTAGGTGGAAGAAAGGATTCAATTATAATCTCTGTTTTGACTCAAAACGTGATGACAACTATCTATATATATAGGTGTACTCACAGTTTAGGTATTAATTACCCCCATTTGAATGCTCCAATCACTATAACATAGCATATTAATAATTATTTATCAATAAAAACACTCCTGCTAGCTTCATTTTTCTAGCTTTCAAATATGGCGGTTTCGGTCGATACAAAATGCGGATGTATGTACTATACGAAACGAATACAAGTGACGCAACGAAAAGCAATTCCGCTTTTTTTTTACCATATACAGTTCCATTTTTATATTAACCACCAAATTTATAATGCCGGTGCAGATGTGGCGCCTGCTTCAAGTTAGAAAAGAATTACAATACAATTGAACATAATCGATCTTTCATCAGCAAAATCGATTATTGGATCGGACCCTTTTCAAACTCGATTTAATCGATGTTTCCGATTATCGGTACACCACTACTTATTACTGTGTGTAATAAATAGTTGGTCAATTAATAATGCGCATGTGATATTTTCCTCCGCTTTCCACGCGCTCTGGATGATGTAAGCTGGTGTTTGTTTCTCCTTCCGATAGCGGGGATTGAATGCCGACATAAGAGTACTACCTCGGTGACATAACTTCGAAGGCACCCGGCTCAGTATTCCGACCAGTCACTTTATACTGACAACGGGTAAACCAGCCCTTGAACGTTCAATCTATCATCATATTCATATGAATTGAGTAATTGTTTCTATAACGTGGACACCAACTTATGTTTATAACAGATGTATGTGTAAATTATGTATCTATATTAACTGGTGTTAACCAGTCACGAAACACATTGTACATAACTTGCCTTGCTGTCAATATTAATGAAACTGTTTCACGTGAAAACGTCAGTACTTGCAAGCGTTCTTGACACACGTGCCCATTAAACATAAATTGGCACTTGAACACTTTCTCCATGTTTTACATAATCATCTGATGACTGACATAACAGAACGCTCCCCTCTGGAGATAATGTTGGCCTTACCATAAAATCCATCGGTAATTGATAAGTTTGGTCGACGTATGTCTCGTTCAAGAAATCAGATTGAATTATATTGCTTATAATTTTCAAGTGTGCCAGTAGGTTTTGAATTTCAATAATGTGCATATCGTATTGCAATATTACTGAAATGACTATTGGTCCATTTCAAGACTTTCGCATGTTTTGATTTGTTTGCCTCTTTGCGAAAGCGCGGTTCTGATGCCTTCTTAACCAATTTAACCAATTATACTAAATACTTAACGTTAAGTAGGGTTTGGTGTATAGGTTTTAACGTCATACATGTATAAACAGCTAATATCATTTAAGGACGTGCCTCCGTGTGTGTAATGTACGAGTACATGTGTGTAAATCTGTGTAAATCTGGTGGAGGCCTTTACTGGAAACACCCACTACCATTTTAAGGACTTTAAACTAATATTTTGTATCATAACAGTGATTTAAGACTAGTCGACGTTTTTAGCTCACCTGTCAAATGAGCTTATGTCATGGCGTAGCGTCCGTAGTCCGTCCGTCAGTCAACTTTTCCTTTAAAACGCTACTAGTCCTGAACGGCTCAGTGAATTTTAACTGAATTTGGTCTGGAGTATGTTTGGGCCAAGGACACTCAATTTTGTATAAATGGTGGGTGTGAGGGGGGCAAAGGGTCCGGGCCGAGCCCAAATAGGGGAAATACAGGTAAAACCTTTAAACTCCTTCTTCTACCATAGGGATAAAAGGATTTCATCTTTATTTAGTCTGCAGCTTCCTTGGTCCAAGAAGACTCAAACTACTAACAACGGTGGATGTGGTCCCTAAGGGGCAGATATGTCGGGCCGAATAGGGGGAATAGAGATATCTTTTAAAATTCTTCTTCTACCATAGTTTGTTTGTTTGTTTGTTTGATTTTGTTTAACGTCCTATTAACAGCTAAGGTCATTTAAGGACGGCCTCCCCTGTGTGCAAGATGCATGCGTGTAGTGTATATGTGTGTACTTTGGGAGGCTGCAATATGTTCGTGTTTGTCTCCTTGTGATAACGCGGAACTGATGCCGACTTTATAGTGCTACCTCACTGAAACATACTGCCGAAATGCAATTGGGGGCAGCAGGTACAATTCTTACGCCCTACCTGCAGGGTCTCTTCTACCATAGGGATTTAGGGATTTCATTCCAATCAGCTGGAGCATACTTGGGCAAAAATGACTCAATTTTGTATAAACGCTGGGTTTGGCCCAAAAGGGGAAATAGAGGTAAAAGCTTTAAAATCCTTCTTCTAGTCTGGATAAAGGGATTTTATCCTAATTTGGTCTCGAGCATCCTTTTACTAAGGTGACTCTTTTTCATATTAACGATAGGTTTTTTTCCCCTTTGGGCAGAGATGTGGGGCCCAATGGGGGAAATAGAGGTAAAAACCTTTGAAATCCTTCTTCTACCATTGGGATTAAGGGATTTCATCCCGAATTTGCCAGGATCATCCTTTGACAATAAGTGGATTTTTTTGTATAAAAAAAGGGTTGAGGCCCCTCTTGAGTGCTGAGAGTGGTGAGGCCCAATAGGGAAATTTGAGGTTTAAATCTTTAAAATCCTTCTCTTCTGTACCATTTCAGGGGTTTAACATAATAAGATTAATTCCTCATGGTTGCTTTATGATCCAGGTGAGCGATACAGGCCCTCTGGGCCTCTCGTTTAATACTGCTTAAATACCTATGTAGGTCGAAGTTATGATTGTTCCAAAAGATAAAAAGTCGATAGTTCGAAGACGTATTATGGCAATGACGCTACAGTTCTGTCATAGGGAAAAAACCAATGGCGGTTACTATTAGATATAGACGTTGTATCTCTCGGACAGAAATGAGAAACTTTGTGTACATAGAGGAAGGCTAACTTAATCATGGCTATTAATAGAATCCCTCAAAAAGCCACGTTTATAAGTTATTAAATGGCCAGACTGGTCAATGTGTATGTTGTATTCTTTCTTAGCGTGAGGTCATTCTCAAGCCGATTGATACATCATTGCTACGATAGGATGCGATGTATTTATACGCGCGATCTATCTTACAACTTTGGAACCAGTAAGCAGGGAAAGAAAATCAGGAATCATTGATCGGGTCAAGTTGACAAGTGTCTGACCAAAGAAACTCAATATATAGCCAATGGTTGAGCCAGAGCATACATTTCATTACAAGTCATAGTGCTTAGAGAGAACATGACAGTTTGTCGGTTGGTCTGCTCTATGGTTGAAAATTCGATTTCCCCCTCAGCTGCTGTAACAAATGGTGGGCAATCAACCAAACGCAATGCTGATAAATGAAAATGTTGGCCCTGGTCACGTTTAATCACAACTTTTAATCTTACGCTACATTTACATAGGAGACATAATAAATGTTACTATTATGTTCCTGTACAAAGGTGTGCATTAGTCGGCCAACCAATACTATTCAAGTTGGACTACAACTTCGGCAACAAGTAAATTAATCTTTCGCAATCTCTGTTGCCTTTTAGGAAATCTATGCATAGCTCTCAGAAGTGTCATAATTCCAAATAACTTCCCTCGGTTTTGTTGACATTGTTCCTTGTTCGAATAGTTTCATTCATGACAGACTTCTTAAAAATTCTCTTAGTTACTGGTAATCCCCTTATGAAATCCTTAAGCTTTAAAACTAAAATCTGTCATAAAATCTCGGGAAATATTTCATTTAAGCATGTATGTAAAAATGGAAGTTTCCTATTTTTTAGCCAGCAGTTCCTGTTTTTCAACCAAATCTAGAACATGCTTCCTTAGAATCAATAACATTGCGCAGGCACACACACACGGAGGTACGTCCTTTAATAACCTATTCTATTGATGGGACGTTAAGCAAATACGTATCCAGGGGTCTTAACGGACATCTGAGTGAGGTTGACAAATGATATACAAACAAATCAAAGTAATAATTACTCATTTTTGCTGAATATTGTTTAAAATCCACCCATAAGTTTCGAGTAAATATCGTAAATATCGTCAATACCAACTAGCAAGTTTCATCAGAGATGTTTTCCAACGATTTTGCACAGTGACCCTATTTGGCCCGACCCCTCTGCCCCTACTCGAGTATCAATTCTGATCCTAATCAGCTAAGGATCATTTCATGAAATCCACCAGGATATGTATGTGGAGATTTTGCACTAAATGACCATTTATAGTCCCAACCCTAAACTCCCTGGTTTCACCAAAATCAGACTGACAGTTTCCGATGATTTTTTGTTTTTGCATGGTTAAACGGGCCATCGACAATGTGAGTCATTTAGGGCCAACAAGACTGATAAAAGAGACATTCACGAAAACAGGAGAAGTCGAAAATGTTATTGTTTACGCAGGACGTCAGACGGAAAGTGATCAGAATAGGTCACCTGAGTGACCCCAAACACAATAGTTTTGGGTTTGGTTTTCTTTTTTTTTAACGTCCTTTTAACTGCTAATGTCATTTAAGGATGTGCCTCCATGTGTTTATTGTGTAATTTCGTGTGTACATTTATGTTGGAGGCGGTATGCTAGTGTGTTTGCGTCCTTGCGATAACATATTTCTGACGCCGATTTGGGATAAAGAATATCTGAAATTAAATACCGTTTCTTATTAATTTTCGCAATTGTACATATTTCAATTATGTTGTTATTTCTTGAACTGAACAACATTTGTATATCCATTCATTGTGCAAGATCCTATATAATCATTCCTAGATATGATAAAATAACAAAAGAAAAGCGGAATGCAAAGAGAGAAACCATAAAAAGAGCTTTAAAGTAAGAGAAAATAGATACATATCACAAATATCGCAACATATCAATTTGACGTCCTATCAACTGCTATGGTCATTTAAGGACGGCCTCCCCTGTGTGCAAGACATATGCGTGTGTGTTTTGGGAGGCTGCGATATGTTCGTGATTGTCTCCCTGTGATAGCGCTGAACTGATGCCGACTTTATAGTGCTACCTCACTGAAACATACTGCCGAAGACACCCGGTCACATTATACTGACAACGGGCGAACCAATCGTCCAACTCCTATATTTGAACGTTAAGCAGGAGTGGAAACAACCATTTTTACAGACTCTGGTATGTCTCGACCAGGGGCCAGAACCCAAAGCATTCTTCAGAGTGGCGAACGCTCAACTAAAGGCCAAAAGTGAGGCAGACATTAGGAAGAAGAAAGTTGTTTCGAAAGAAGAGAAAAGACAAGATCCTAAATTTAGTCGCCTCTTACATGCAATGCAATGGAGGCAGGAGGTACAATGAGTGTCAGGTACTGAAATTGAGAATGGTATTCATCGCTCAGTAGATGAGAGGCATTTAAAGACACATGAAAGCGTTTCCAGAAAAATTGATGGATCCCATGCACATTTTACGGACAATTCTTAACATTAAGTACACATGAACTGGATTGACACACAAATTGGTCTTTATTTCAAAACACCTTGCTATATCTATTACGCTAATTTGACCATCTTAATGAAAACATTGCAGTTAATTACGGTAACATTTTTATATACGTCCCCATCAAACGAAATTAAAACAATTAAACGCGAAATATCATCTGACTTGCTGTTAAGCATCCTCACAACAGACATGGCAGGAAGACCTTTTACATGCCATTTCAGTGAGGTACATGTATCACACTCATTTACGTTCAATTCATCTCTATAATAAGATATGATAGTTTTACAAACAATTCGTTTGCTATTGATATATTTTGACATCTTTTACACATTTCAATCTTTTGTTTCTGGTTTTAATGTATTCATTTTTTTGTTAATGTCTATTTTTTACAATGTTTGGCACTGATTGACTCAAACTGTCGAGGGGTCTTAAAACAATACAAAACAAACAATCACGTCGGCATCAGATACGCACTATCACCAGGAGTCAAACAAACCACCATACTGTGTTCAGCATACATTATACTCTAGAACAATAAGGCCGTAGTAACACATTGACATTCTATAATATCAGTATATTGGCCTATCAACGCATCATCGGGATAAGCAATACAAGTGGTATGGACACAAAATTGCGCGTTACCCTGAGAAAACAAAATCATCACAGAGTACCCGACAGTGCCATTGATACTTTTCTCGACAATGGGTATACGGTCATATCCAAACCAGTCAGGACATTCATGTTCAGGTCCCACCTTTTTAGAATTGTTGATCTATGTTTGTACTTTAAACTTCAAATTGGCGTGTGTTTTTTACCTTTTAGTTTGTTGGATGTTTTTATTTTGCATTTGTTTTTGTCGACCATTTGTTGGCCCTAATGACATATTCTGTGTTGATTAGCCGTAAAGCATGCACTAATAATAATAACAATGATAATATAAACTCGACATGTGATTCAATTCGATTTTTTAGGTTGCTAAGCCTAATAAACTAATCCAAACCATGGCTGTTGCGAAGACGATGAACCCCTTTCATATAGTTTGTGCCATTTTATTTTGACAATGAAATGACAGCTTTGTATCTGTTGATGTACCTAACAACTGGTGGCATTAGTAGTTTCATTAAGTTTTGTTAAAACCATATGTGTTTGCAGTTAGCATGTTACTTGACGAACTCTAGGTGCTGAAATGTAAATTATTGGTTTTTAGCTCACCTGTCCGAAGAACCAAGGTGAGCTTATGCCATTCCGTTGCGTCCGTCCATCCGTCAACAATTTCTTAAAACGACTTTTTCTTCTTAACCACTCATTGGGGATTCAAATTTGTACAAATGATGGGTCTGCCCCCAGGGGGCTGAGGGGCGGGGCAAAAAGGGGGCAATTTGGCTTTATTCCTTAAGCGATTACTTCTCTGGAACTGAGAAGTTGATATCAACCATATTTGACTGGAAGCATCCCTAGGTGGTGGGGATTCAAATTTGTACAAATGGTTGGGCTGACCCCCAGGCGGGCTGATGGATGGGGCCAAAAGGGGATAATTATGCTATATTGCTACAAACGACTTCTTCTGTAAAACTGTGCACTGGATTACAATCATATTTGATCAAAAGCATTCTTGGGAGGCAGGATGATTTGTACAAATGGTGGGGCTGAGGGGCGGGGCCAAAAAAGCTGTATTACTTGGAAATGGTTGAGATTCCCACCATATAACCATGGTATAAAATTGCTGAGTATGAAGAGAAGAATGCACATTTGCTTCCAGGATCGCCCTAGGGTCTAGCCCCACCCTTGGAGCCATAGTCCGTGGGGCACAACTTTAAAACTGTTGAGATCCCCACCCTAAAACTATATATACAAATGATGGGCATAAATAGACGAATGCTTTCATGATATCAGAATAGACCCTGGCGTCTGACCGAACCCCTAGGGACCTAGTTTCTTAGTCACGGCTTAGAAACAGTTGAGAGCCCCACCCTATAACCGTTTATACAATTTCTGAGTATAAAGAGATGATTGCACATATGCTTCCAGGATGGAGGCCTTGGAGACTGCCCCACCCTTGTAGACTAAACCCCTGTGTCATAACTCTGAAATGGTTAAGATCCCAACCCCAATACTATATATACAATTGTTGGGCATAAAGAGAGGAATGCAGTCATGATATTAGAATCGACCCCAGGGTCTGCGATTCTGCCTCACCCTTGCAGAATTAGCCCCTGGATTATAACTTGGAAACAGTTGAGATCCCCATCCCAAAACTATATATACAAATGCTGGAAAAAAGAGATAAATTCAGTCACGATATTATAATTGATCCTTGGGTCTAGCCACAATCATAGGGACCTAGTGTCTGAGTCAAAGGAAACAGTTGAGATCCCCACCCCATAACATACAATTGATGGCCATGAAAAATCTAATACGGATATGCTGCAAGGATTGGCCTTGGGGTCGGGCATACTCCCTTGATCTCATTTGAAGAATATTTTGCCATGATTGCTTAGGTATCCAGGTGAGCGATTGAGGCCCTCTGGGCCTCTTGTTGACTGCATATTAAATAATATTCTACTAATACTACGATACAAATCGATGAGGAAATACAGGAAATGAAGCGATGAGGAATCTGTGTTCAATTTTAATATACAGATTTGAGAATAACAACACATTTCTTCTTGATAATGCCATTGCATCAAAAACAATCATATCCCCCGACTCTTCCTAAGCCTTCGAGGTATTGATTATAAACATATTAAGACGAGTTATGCCGCTTGAAACATGCTATAACTGCAGAAAAACAACTGTCGCACACTCATTATTAGTTTGCTGTTTGGGCTCTAACGTACTCGCAATGGACTCGATTATATTGGAACAGGTGACTAAGGAGGCAACGCAGGAAAGAGAGATAGTAGATTGAAAAGAAATAAAGTAGATATTCTTTAAATGAACCCTCTCTGTACAGAAAACTAAGTTAACAACTATTTGAAATATTACCAGAATACATTAAGTAGAAAAGCACCTAATGCATAATATAGATTGTGAATTCAGGAACTAAAGTATAGTCGCTGTACGAGGTAGTACTTGGTATTGTTTAGGTTTAATGTCCTATTTACAGCTAAGGTCAATAAAGGACGTGCCTCAATGTATATAATGTATGGGAGCACGTGTACACGTATACTGGAGGCAGTATATTATTGTGTTTCTTCTAATGACTTCTTATGTGTTGATGAGCCGTTAAGAATATAACAATGATAATAATCCAAGCGATAGCGCGGGTCTGATGTCGACTTTAAAGTTCAGCCCCACTGATATACCATGCTAAAGGTATTCCATCAGCCACATTATACGGACAAAGGGTTGACCAGTTGTCGAAATCACCTTAATTGCTGAACGTTTTCCAAGGAGAACTATATACCAACACAATGCCTTCACAATACATACATGCATGCATGCTGGCATTAAACAGATTTAGAAGCACGTCCTTAGATGACCTCAGTTGTTAGCTGTTAATAGGACGTTAAACCATTTACAATCTGACAAAATCTAAACGCGGCATCTAGCATGCTAGGAGGCAAATATACCGACAACTTTTTCCAGCACACACGCATTCACTACAAACAAGGAGGCACATCCTTAAATTACCTTGGCTGTTAAAAGGACGCTTAAACCAATAAGAATTGTTCCTATTTTTATCACGACATTCAGAATGCCGACTCGCCATTCTTAGCATAATATTTTATTAGGTATGTCAGACAATTAAGTAGATTACATTGACATTTCCTTCGGCTGAATTGAATTATAGTATTGTCTGAGGCTTATAAAATCTTCAGTCAATGTGCTCCCTAACGCTACATTTCGACCTTTAGGGGTTTTATATGGACACGGATATGGGACAGAAAATCGTCTTTTCTTTCTCGTTCCATTTATATCTCTGAAGGTCGAACGGGCGTATGATGATGGCGGGCGTGATAATAATGTTATCTTAAACAAACTGTTACAGAGAAGCCAGTATTGGCAAACATTTTTAAAATGCTCCTAATTACATGATGTCAATGCTATTCTCCTTTTCCCCCTTCATATTTCATCGTACTGTCAATAGAAACAAATCAAACCATCTGGTTTTGGCAATTAACCATGATATGACCTTTTCCTTTCGGAGTTGATAATAGAATATTCCAGCTGTTGCCCACTGCATGTTGCAAATAGACCAACATACCCTACCTCCATCACACAAACAAGCAAAGCAAAAAACCGCACCCTTTAACTCTTTCCGTACCGCAACCCCGGTCCGGATTCCGTACCGGATGTACTTATTAGTCTCGCCCCCGCGCATATAACAAAATGGTGGATTTTTAATGTACATTTTAGACTAGGTGTAACTGCCGCAAGAATTAAACAGGTAACCGTGAACAAATATTGTTATTGTTTCATGTTCTGGTTCATAGACAAACACTTCTTAATTTTCGCAGCATAATGACTAACTGGCAGCTTATTATGACTGATTAATCGACATTTATCTGGCAATAAACGATACGATTCCTTGTATTTAACACAGCGTTGTAGTGCAGGTTTCCAATGGGGTTTGATTATGGTTACGAATGTGGAGTCGTTGAGTTTTTTTCTAAATACAATTAGATTTCATCAAGACTTATATTAGAATATTCAAATTTACTTCCATAAGTCTCACCAAATATCTGATAATGAATTTACGAGTGTTCGTATCGAATTAAGTTGCCGCCATCTTGTTTACATTTGAGGCACCAAACGCAAACATCTTGCGGCAAATGCGAAAACTTTAAGTCACATAATAAAAAAGTGTACTCTGCACAACTAAAATTATTTTTTCCAAACTGATGGGTTCTGATTTTAGCGACAATTAATTGTTTTTTCGCGACAGTCTCGTGCGATAACCAACTAAACATCAGGCAGGTTACATCAAAGTCTCTTGTCGTGTGTACACGACAACGGGGATNCATTTTGCACACAGGGGAGGCCGTCCTTAAATGACCTTAGCTGTTAATAGGACGTTAAACAAAATCAAACAAACAAACAAACAAACAACGGGGATGAGACGGCCCTTTATTTTGTCGTCTGTACACGACAATGGGGACCAGGATGACATATTGTTGTCGTGTGTACACGACAACGGTACGGAAAGAGTTAATGAACATGGCTGCTTATATAACGCTAAACCCTTGAAACTATCAAACCAAATCGTAAGAGACCTGTTTATTGCTTTTTAGTACGAGTTAATGTAGCGTCTCTCTATGCACCTCCCATCGTGCAATTTTAGTTGTGACAAATGTTTATATGGACGTAAGCTTGGTTTGCTTTTATTTTAATAGGTTTAACGCCAAATTAACAGCTAAGGTAGTTTACGGACTTGCCAACTTGGTTAATGTAAGCGCGCACTTGTGTATGAGTGATTGAGACAAGGCATATTGGTATATTTGTTTCTTTGCGATAGCGTGGCTTTGATGCATTCTTTTAGAATGAAATACCACGCCGAAGGAACCAAGAACAGTATTCAGGCCGTTCACATTATTTCTACAACATATTATTCACCAGTTGTTTCGAGAATAGCTTATGTATCCTGAACGCATTGGGGTCATCGTGATTATCGTTTCTTTTTATTACACCCTAAATCGCAGATTCGTTGAAGTGGTAGACCTGTTGTCACCCACATTGAAGGTTATCGTTATATGTTTTCTTGTTTCCCCTTCATACACTCTTTACTTCTCTCGTTTTCACATGACTTAAGACAATAGTCACATGACTTAAGACAATAGAGAGGAAAGCGTTTTTAATCGAAAGAATTTACATAAAAATAACATCGGAATCGTTCCTGATGACCCGAGTCCCTGGACGGCAGTTTATCTATAAAATCGATTCTTTCCGAACAGGGAAATTCATACGATTAAATAAAACAAAAACTTAATGAGGAAAATTCTGATTGTACAAGATTTGGGTACAATATATCTGATTATTTATTGCGCTGATGACTCATTAAAGATATTACAAAACCTAACAAATTACAGAGATGACACCTTGCAAATACTATAAATATTTAATTTACTTAAATTTGGCGTTGACAGTTTCTTTATTACTTCGTTTTTGAAGGATCCTGTCTGGTGGTGAAATCAATAAGATAAATAGAACGGCTTCCGGAACTCCAGACCGTGAAACGTGATTATCGATTGAACTCATATACATTTTGCTTTTTAGATTGAAACTAGAATTATATTGGTTCTTTCCCCAAAATGTGTGTGCTGAATATCTTCAGTGCATTGTTTGACCTAATTTACCGGAAATATTTTGTTTCACTCTTTAGGTTTTATTTCGCACTTGTTGTTAAAGGATCAAAAGTTGCTCTATAGCTTATGCAAATAAAAATAATGGAAGACAATCAAGTGGCTAAAGATTTCTGTTGCAATCACGTAAACTATTTAAAAACACAAACGCAGCTACGATAAAAATGCTAATAATAATAAATTTACTGATACAAATACCCCATCACATAAAGACAAATTTACTCGTGAGAATACCCGTATAAAGCGATATTCTCTCAAATAAAGAAATAGTCCCTGCAGGTAGGGCGTTAGAATTGTACCTGCTGCTCCCATTGCATAATCGTAAGAGGCGACTAAATTTGGGATCTTCTCTTTTCTCTTCTTTCTAAATTACTTTCTTCTTTCTAATGTCTCCATTGACAATGCCTCACTTTTTACCTTTAATTGAGAGTGCGACCCTGTGAGGGAGGTTTTCGGTTCTGTCCCCTGGGTGAGACATACCAGTCTGTAAAAATGATAGTTTCTACTCCTGCTTAACGCTCAGCAATTTCGGAGATGGACGACTGGTTCGCCCGTTGTCAGTCGTTGTCAGTATAATGTGACCGATTGGGGTATCCTGCTAGATATCTTCGGCAGTAGGTTCAGTGAGATAGAACTATAAAGCCGGCATCAGTTCTGCGCTATCACAATGAGACAAACACGAACATATTGCAGCCTCCCAAAACATACACGCATACACTACATGCATGCATCTTGCACACAAGGGAGGCCGTCCATACATGACCACAGCTGTTGATATGACGTGAAACAATACTAAACCAAACCAAACCAAACCAATCTCAAACGAGACAAAACTGTTATAAAGTTAGGTGTATATCTACCTGAACATGTTCAGGTAAATTTACTTAGTCTAATTTATGAAAATAACACAACCGAGAAATTATCCTAACCTATGATTTCAAATGTTCTAGGGAGTATAGTTCCGTTCTATTCAAAGCGGAAACGGTTAAGTGTATCACGGAAATATGTCCAAAGATGCTACTATTGTGGACCCCTGCAGAGTCAGTTTTTTCTGTGGCGTCTGCTTAGTAGACATATAAGAGACAAACACTTTGAATCTAGATAATTTCTATTCTTATTTTCCTACTCTTTCTATTTGGTTCGTGTCCTTGTAAGTATCAATCTTCATATGGCCTTAGCTGTTGCGAGGACATCTGACCCCATACAAACAGTCTTATTACTTTTAAGCGGAATTAAAAGTAAATAACAAAACAAAATCTGAGTAAGGTTTTCAATTGGATCCCATAGAAAATACATTACTTTTGTACTTCACTGTTCACTCGAAAAACGCAATAAAAACAAAATCCACTATATGCACATATTGTCACCGCTGTGAGGATTCTTATCACCGACTCCCTCTTCTTCCCTATAGGAAATTTGCCCCTGTTACTCTAATCCCTAGCCCAATCAGTGTTTATACCGGGGTCGCAGGTCTAATGATTAAAAAATAATGTAAACATTGCTAAAAGTGTTCAGCCCTTCAGAGAAAATTGGAAAAAGTTCACGACTAGTTCTCGATTGATCGATACATCTCGACATTGCGCTTCTCAGCCATTCCTTATCAGATTAACTGTCGTTGGATGCATGTCTGGTGGAGATCAAAGCAAAATGGTGCTTTTGAAACTGACTAAAAATAACCCGATTTTTCTACTAGGGACATCCAAAACGAAGTAACCGATGCTACTGTTTGCTATGGAGAAATTGGTTTGATTTCAAATGCTCTCCACACGATGCTTTATAAAGGCCAGATTATATCAGCAAACGTTATACTCAAGTATTTAAAATATCTTAACATCTCAAATCAATTGTAAATACCCAAAGACTCACGTGACAAAACGTACATTGTTTTGGAAATCGTTCAAGCACCTGTATGGGTATTGAATTCTTAACGGCATATCAACACAGAAGAGACCATAAGGGCATTAAAGGGTAGAACAATCAAATAAACGAAGACAAACGCTAACTTAAAAAAATAAAACTGTATATGGTTAGCTTCACCGCTTTTTGAACAGATCAACATTTTTAGGTAGGGGAGATATTTACTGTTTTGTAAAGAAATTTGTGATGTTATTTTAAAAATAGAAATTTTGTAATGCAATCTCATAACAAGGGTTTTACTGTAAATGGTTCGTGACACGCAATTCATTGGTGGTGGTCTTCGTGCTTCGATCAATAAGAATTGATGAATGAATGATCCAAGCACTATACAAATACATCATACTTGCAATTCAAATGTATCTAGATAAGTCGTATATATGAACGTATTAAGAGTTGCATGTAGATTGAAGAATAATGAAAACAACCAAACAAAAACAAAATTGAACAGTTTTTAAGAAACATCTATTTTCTTCAAGCATATCTGACGTTATTGCGGAAACAAAACACGTAATGTTCCCCGTTACATCAGTACTGACAGGTCGCCGTGCTTCTCCATAGCAAAATTATTGATTTTATTTTCGTCGATATCTTGTGATAAAGTTTTCTTTAATCCCGATGTTCTTCAGTTACATTCATTTATATGGTGAATTCCGTTATCTCGTTATAACCATCAAACGGTCAAAGCGACATAATACCATGTTTTGATACCAAAAATACTTTCATCGGCTGTCATTTTAGAAATTGGATCGGAAAAACACATCAAATACGAAAAGATCTCGAGACTTCATCTCAGTATCTCAGAAGCATTGCAACAATTTCCGGTTGCCTTGAAATATCAGACCTTCATGATGATCTGTCAGACAAGCGGAACGAATTTTACGGCGTGATTTATGTATGATTGACCCTCTCGTGTCCATTGCGATCCCGTTTTTTATAGACAAGACATTGCCTATATTGGTTCGACTGACGGACGCAATGTCACTTGACATCTCAAGTCAATCACGATATGTCGATGCAAAGTGTGATTACATATCTTCTATCAGATATTACATCGCAGTAATAGTGTGATGGTTTTGACATCTTTAACCACAGAAACAGAATCCAGATTGTAATTTGTCGGGGTCGCAACGATCATTTATCTTATTCCAAGAACCTGGTGTATTTGTTCTTCTTTGTTCGATTAAAGCCGAACTGTTGCAATAGTTTACTGGTTTAATACTTGTGTATTTTCAGAACTAGGCATTTCTAACGTCTACTAGATTTACCGATCGAATCGGAAGACAGGAAATATAATGGAGGGTATTTTGTAAAAATAAAATCAGAATAACATCAAGGTAAATTATGTTGGAAAAAATCCAGTCATATCACTACGCTTTAAACGACATTTTGACATTTTTCTCGTTAAGAGAAAGTAAAAACAAAAGTTTGAAGACATGTGCACGGAAATGATTTTCTTCAAAACATTTTATTTTATTTGTTTTTGGTCTTTATGTTTATATATCTACCTAAACTTATATTTCGATAATGTTAATTATTAACGTTCCTATATGAATGTTATATTCAATAAATTTGTATGATTTCATATGGTTTGATTTTTAGTTTTATATTTGTTTTATTTCACGTCCCACTAACAGCTTAGGTCATTTATGGACATGCCTCCATGTGTGGTGTGTATGCGTAGCACTATAAAAATAATAATCAAACAAACAAACAAACAAACAAGCGTGAGTCTGGCCGGAGATAGGGTTTATTCGTGTTTTTGCCTCCTTGCGCGGATCTGCTGTTTAATAAAATATGAGTCACATTAGCCACTTTCGATATTTAAGTCGAGGTTTGCTTTTATCTTTACGTGTGTATTTATTTTGCATTTGTTTTGTCGACCATTTGTTGGCCACAACGATGTGTCCTGTGTTGATGGGCCGCCGTTTGTATGTTTACATGTCTTCTTGCGAACGCGCTGACTGTCGAGGTCATATTCAAATAACCCTGCGCCGTGGTCCGTCGTTGTCGCTATTTCGCAGGAAGTACCAGAGGTATCTTCTCAAATTTTGTATGTAAGTATGCATATGTCCTTTTAAGACTGATCAGGTATACAAAATAGCGGAAATGCAGCCGTCTTGGATTTTGACAGTAAAGATTTGTTATGGCTATTTCACAGAAAGAACTGCAGAATTTCATCCTTAGGTTTCCCTTGGTCTGCAGTTGTGCATGTTAAATCTTGCGACTGATCAGATACGCAAATGGCCGACAGGCCACCATCTTTGATTGTGACATTAAAGGTTTGTTATCGCCAATTCTCAGTAAGTACTGGAGGGATCTTTCTCAAATTTGTTATGTAGGCCCTTCTAGGTATGTTGTTGTGCATGTTTAATTTTGAGAATGATGAAATAAAAACATGGCCGACAGGCAGTCATGTTTGATTTTGACATTGAATGTTTGTTATCGCTATTTCTTAGGAAGTGCTGGGGGGAATCTTCTAAAATTTGATATGAAGGTTTTCCGTTGTCCCTTGTTGTGCAGGTTATCTTTTGAGACTGATCAGATAAACAAAATGTCTACACTACCTTGGCAGTAAGAAAAGTTTATTTTGAGTGTACTCGCACTGGATTTGTTTTTGTGTCAGGGCTTATCTACCTACATGTATGTAGCCCACAAGGGTTATTAAATAGATACGTTGTTTGTTCAACACTGTCTCATTTTATTTCTTAGCACTTTATCACTGTGTGTTAACGACACCGGATATTGCTACCAGACGGGCAGTGATCACACGAGGTTGACTGCTGTTGAAGGTGAGTTTTTTCTACGTTTTCCTTACTTCTGGGGCTGTCATGTGCTTGAGTTTTTTTGGATCAATACCTCACATTTTTAGCGTTTACTTAAAACATAGAAAACAATCATATATGGGATAATATTTCTTACAGACCTACAAACACGTCGTCTGGTATCGGCGAAAATTTACGAGTGATAACTACCACGTGTCTGCATTTGTAGTATTTCCCTCCACATATTTTACTGCCAAATAAATAATGCATCTACATTACACACATTCATTGTGTCAGTGAAAGCATTGTGCTAAATGAAATCAAATATATTTCGTCGAATTGTACGGCAACTTGTATGTTTGTTTTTAGATTACTGTACGGCATCCTGCAAATTGCAAGTCGTCGTACAATGCTATGACATTATGTCAGCATATTTCTCATAATTTACGAGTTCGATAATACGATAAATGTATGTAATGCATATACATATTAATGAGTTGTAGGTAGTGAAATTTGTTCTTTAAAAACCCACCAAATACTAAAAATATTTATTCAAACACGCGATAAGTATCACTCGAGAGTTTTCGCCGATACCAGGCGGCGTGTTTTTAAGTCTAGCAGAAATATCAACCCATATCGAAATGTTTTCTGTGGTTTAAGCCATTGCTGAAAATGTGAAGAATTGATCCGAAAAGCCACAAGAATAAACAAGCGTTTGAAGTAAGGAAAGAAATGCAACAGAAGCCCACTTCGTGTGATCACCGCCTGCCTGGTAGCAATATCCGGTGTCTTTAACACAGTATATCTTGCTGTTTAAAATGATTCTCTGATGCTCCCAATTTAAAATGTAGATGTACATTGAGAGTTGTCCCACGTTAATCAGACGTAGCGATCATATAAAATTCCATTAAAATTTTGAAAATCCTTCAAGCAATGAAGAATTATTAGTATATTGACATTTTTAGTAGACATGTGTGAAGATGTAAGTATGCTACCATTATTTGGCCGCCCATTATTTCAAAAATAAATGTCTTTTAGCTGTTGAGAGGAAGCATGACTGTTAACAAAACATTAATAAATCGCAAAATAATGCACATCTGTGGGATCGCCCAACTTTACACGATGAGTGGTGTGCGCACGGTATGTGCACGATTTGCGAACGACAAAAATCTGGACGATTATTGCTTGAACGTTAAGCGATGACAATCGTGGTTGATGTACATAATGCAAATTGAAAAAAGGCTTAACAATATACATGTATATGGTTTCGTGTTGAAACATTTAAACTTGATGTTTTAAGTATGTGTATCCTTGCTACATTTTCTATATTTTCTTAAATTTATATATGTTGTATCGGTGTTTTTTAAACGATCTAAATCAGCACATGTAAATATATAGTACAGGTCAGATGACACGGTCCCATTTACAGGTAAACATAGCCACTAGAGGTGTGAACAGGTGAAGGGGATCTATATACCAAAACGAATGCAACTAACAAATACTTAAACGTTTATAAATGTTTTCATAACAGTCATACGGTGTCTATGTCAGGTACAGGGCGCCAGGTATAACCCCGGTCACTCATCAAAGTGTTATTTACCTATTCTCTTACCTGGGACCATAACCAATTCTTGACAGTCTAACAGTCACTTATACTGTATTACTTGCATTGTAAAATTGAACACAATCTAAATTAATATGATGATATATTGATATTCTTTATTGAGTTTATTACATACGAGCATTCCGGATTGTTTTCATTCCGTAATATTGATCAACCAATTGTACCAAATCGCACATCATGGCATGGTGCGGCGTGTGAGCTTATGACATGGTGCGGCGTCCGTCCGTCATCGGTCCTTCGTCAACTTTTTACTTTAAACACTTCTTCTCAGTAACCTAAAGGCCTAGGGTGATGATATTTGGCCAGAAGCATGCTGGGATGAAAGGCCACCAAGTTTGTATAAGATAAATGACCTTCATCTATTTTCAAGGTTACATGGGTCAAATTTTTAAAACCTTTAAATAGCTTCGTCTGAATAACCGAGAGGCCTAGGTTGATGAAATTTGGACAGTAACATTTTGAGATGAAGGGCAACCAAGTTTGTTCAAATAAATGACCTTGATTTATGTTCAAGGTCACAGGGGTCAAATATGTTGAAAACCTTTAAACAACTTCTTCTGAATAACCGAGACAGCTATGGTGATGATATTTGGCCAGTATTTTGCTTAAATGAGGGCTACCATGTTTGTTCAAATAACTGATCTTGATTTAGATTCAAGGTCACAGGGGTCAAATATGTTAAAAATATTTAAACGTTTTCTTCTGAATAACCAAGAGGCCTAGGGTGATGATATTTAGCCAGTAACATGCTGAGATGAAGGGCTAACAAGTTTGTTCAAATAAATGACCTTGACTTATATTCAAGGACACAGGGGTCAAATATGTTTAAAAACTTTAAACAACTTCTTCTGAATAACCGAGACAGCTAGGGTGATGATATTTTGCCAGTAACATGCTGGGATGAAGGGCTGCCAAGTTTGTTCAAATGAATGACCGTGACATATATTCAAGGTCACAGGGGTAAAATGTGTTAAAAACCTTTAAACGACTTCTTAATAAGCAAAAGGCCAAGGGTGATGATATTTGGCACTTAACATGCTGGGATGAAGGGCTACCCAGTTTGTTTAAATGAATGACTTTCGCCTATATTCAAGGTCACGGTCATTATATGTTTGAATTTTTAAATGATTTGTTCTGTATAACTTAAAGGTACAGGGTAATGATATTTTGCTAGAAACATGCTAGGTTGGAAGACTATAATGTCTGTTCAACCTAATGTCCTTGTTCGACATTTAAGGTCACGGGCGTCATATGTTTAAATCTTTTTAATAGGTTCTTATGAATCGAACACCGATATTCTGCCTGTAGTTGTATTTAGTCCACTTTTAAGATAACAAGTGTGAGATTGATACCAGGTGAGCGATTCAGGCCCATTGGGCCTCTTGTTTGTTGAATGTCAGGAAGAAATCAACCAATATATTTGGGTTCAAATTTATTAGGTTAAACGTCATATTAACAGCTAGGGTAATTTAAGGACGTGTCTCAATGTGTGTAATGTAGACATGTTGGTGGACTTGCCCCTGATGCCGTTTTGATGTCGAATTTCACACAGTCACATAATACTAAAAACGAACGAACCAGTTTTTGTCATTACCTTTAATGATGAACGTCAAGCAGAAAAGAACTACCATTTGTAAGGACTTTGGTAGGTCCTGGTTGAATGTTGAGTAGGGAATATTCTGTTGCTTTCGTTAACTAAGTGAAGTGATACTCTGTTAAAATAGCTTTTGGCATGTCAGTCCGTGTATTTCATACAAAGCTTACCACAGAAAAAATCACCCCGATTCTACACGGCGCACCTAAACCTGCACAGGTTAAGTGGTATAGTTTAAGCGTTTAGTAGCAAGGCTAATACATAAAGCAAGTGAACTTCACCTGAGCTGTTTAAGGAGACAAGTAATCGAGGCAATGGTGACCCTGTCTGGATCAATAACAATGTACCAAGGTCATTTTATCTTATGGTACTAACTACAGAAAGTGACGCTTTGGTAGTCTATGATGTGACGAATGTATTTGGGACATCGTTGTCTAGTCTTTATAAAACAGTTCACGTCTTTGTAGACTGTACATTTAAGCCAATACATAAATAAGTGCAAATCTGCACGATTCCATTTAATGATGCAAATTTAATGAGATTTTAGACCAATTTTACAAAATTTGTCTGGTCACGATTTAAGCTGTTTACACACACCGTGCATATGGAATGGAATTTCTCCATGCAATTAAATGTGCGTGTGGTGTTGGATATTGATTAGACTAAGGCAGGCTATGTGGACACCATATGGACTTCAAGTGAACTTCGACAATATTATAGTTGGATGATTCAGTGTAATCAAGGTTCAAACAACAAAAATCATACTAGTATTTTGCAACAATGCGTAAAAGAATGACTACTTTCAGGCAGTGTTCTATTTACAGCCTCTGTGAGGCATAGATCGTGTCATCCTTAAGTAGTGACCTTTCCCTTGGGTTAACTTTCACCAAATGTCATCCACATTAACACAAGATTTACAGAGTATTGTGAACGTGATTCTTACTTTCCTACGCAATCTCAATCTTTACAGTAATTTATCAACTCTGCAGTTCTTATATACGAACTACATCGAATTATTTCTCAACACTTTTAATGAGATTCACACTAACTCTTCCACTACATTTCTGTAAGTAAATTTTCTTTCAATTATTGAATTTTTCCCCCAATTTTATTTCTAGTAACAGGATGAGGCTGCGCTTAGAACGACCATCAGCCTTGAAATGTCACATGTAATGCGATTGAGGGCATATTAAGGCTATAGCGTACAATTGGTCACACAGCATAACATGAATCTACTGTCGAGTAAAACCGATACCATAGCATCAACACACATGGCTTTAACCTAAATTTAAAGTCGATTCGAAAATACGTTGATTTTACACATATTTGGTTGGAGTACACATATGTGACTTCATAATACTAGTAACTAGGTACATAGGTTGGTAAGTTATCTGCTATTCATTTATTCATAAATTAATTTTTCAATGTCCAGGCATTTAGGAATATTAAAGCGAAATATACATTTGCCTCTGCAATGAACATGAAATAGCACTCAGAAAAGAGAATGCCAAAAAATAACAATAGTCCGGATTATAAGTGTCCTATACTTATACTCCAGTTTTTATACTGCCAAAGACTTGTTACTTTCCTTTAAAAAAGCACAGTGTATATGCATACAGGGGGAAAATCGATGAAAACAAAACCATTGGCATATGATATACAGCAATCTGTAAAGGATATTTTGTCATCAGAGTATGACTTTAAGAACTGACAATTAACAGCTGACAAACGTATGAGCAATAATCTTGTCAGTACTGGAATTTCATAGCTTGGAAGACATTGAAAAAAGCACAAATAGACCTGTATCCCACTGCATGGCGTAATGCTGTGCTGGCTGCCCTCGGCATGGTATTTCAATGAGATAGTGCGGGAGCATTTTTAATTTGGCATCAGATCCGCATTATCACAAAGAGACAAATAAACCAACATACCCTGTCTCCGGTACACATACACGCTTACAAAACACATAGAGGCACGTCCTTAAATGACCATAGCTGTTAATTGGATGTTAAACAAAACAAGGAGCCCAGAGGGGCCTTATCGCTCACCTCTATATCTTACCAATCATGGCAAAATATTCTCCAAATGAGATCCAAGGGAATATGCCAGACCCCAATACCAATCCTTGTAGCATATCTGTATTAGATGTTTCATGCCCAGCAATTTAATGTATGGTTATGGGGTGGGGATCGCACCTGTTTGCAAGCTGTGACTAAAAAACTAGGTCCCGAGGGGTTCGGTCAGACTCCAGGGTCGTTATAATATCATGACTACAATCGTCTCTTTATACCCGGCATTTGTATATAAACTTTTGGGGTGGGGATCTCAACCGTTTCAAAGTTATTACCCAGGGACTATGTATCCAAGGGGTGGGGCCAGACCCTAGGTCCATCCTAGAAGCAAATGTGCATACTTCTCTTTAAACTTTGCAGTTGTATATATGGTTATATGGTGGGGATCTCAACCATTTCCAAGTAATACAATTTTATTTTGAACCCACTCCCTAGCCCGTGGTGTGTGTGTGTTGGGGGGGTTGTTGTGGCTTGGCTTCAGGATGAATTTGTATATGCACACTGTCCAAACAGAAAAAACGATGTTTGGGTTCAAGTGCAATTTCATCCCCGAAGCGGTCTTCAAGGAATTAGATTTAGATAAAGATTAAATTGATATAAACTTCAGAACTGTATGGACATCTACAGTGTCGGATATTTTGAAAACAAGGATAAACTGAAAAACAAAGCAATGATCGGACAATGTTTCTAGTATCCGTAAACGTTTTAACAGTGGTTCAAAGGTTCAAAGCTTTCTGATTTGAACACATTTGTACCGAAATGGTTTGAGCAGGCCCGGGCAAAAAGTTTCTCAGTAAGTTGACATTCAAAACTGACAGATTTTAAAGCGTTAAATAGATGGTTAGAATATTTTTAAAGAAAGAAACTACATAGGTTTTTTCAAGATATGCGGTGAAAGTGCTGACGTCAATCTTGATGTAGTGGAATCCTACAAAAACTGGCTTCCAGAAATTGTGTCCGAATATGAATATGAAACAAAGGATGTGTTCAATTTGTTAAAACTGGGTTTTTTTCGGGCTCTTCCCTAAAAAACAGCGGCCCTTAACCCACATCCAATATATATTAAATTACCTTAAAGTTAGTTTATGCAGGTAGGGCGTAAGAATTGTACCTGCTGTCCCCATTGCATGATACAGTAGTAAGAGGCGGCTAAATTTGAGATCTTATCTTTTTTCTTCTTTCTAAACAACTTTCTTCTTCCTTATATCCCTCTTGACAATTCCTCTATTTTGGCCTTAAGTTGCGCGTTCGCCCTCTGAGGAAGGTTTTTCGTTCTGTCCCGTGGCCGAGACATACCAGAGTCTGTAAAATTGGTCGTCTTTACTCCTTCGTTGTCAGTATAATGTGACCGGGAGTGGGGTGTCCTGCTTGGTGTCTTCGGTAGTATGTTCCAGTGAGGTAGCACTATAAAGTAGGCATCAGTTCCGCGCTATCACAAGGAGACCAACACGAACTTATCGCAGCCTCCCAAAACACACACGCATACATCTTGCACACAGGGGAGGCCGTCCTTAAATGACCATAGCTGTTGATAGAACATTAAACAATACTAAACAAAACAAAACCTTAAAGTGATTTAACCCCTTAAACGCTTAATTGTATTAGAACGAATTGGTCTGCAATGGTGAACAACAAATTATTCGCAGTTCAACCTAACGTAAATTCATGTGCGGCAGGTGGAGCCGGCCATATTAAGGAGGTTGTCCTTTCGCGACTGCGCATATGCCATACAGTTACATTTTACATAAGGAATATCAACCTTATTGTCATGCATGTGATCAGCCATTTAACGTCAACCATTTTATGATTGAATACGCTGATTTCAAACAAAAACGTGACAGATTATATAATGTATCGTGTATGAAAAAAAATCATTTGATAACAGTTTCTGTTCAATCAATATGTTATAATTTACTCTCAATTGATCTTTATAATAGGATTTGTTATGATTTACGACCAGTTCGTTCCCTGTTGATACATTGTTACACCTTTTAACCCTTTTTATTTCTTGTTTGATGTATTCATTGTTGTGATTGCCTATTTAAACGTGTTGTTGGGCCCTAAATGACTCCCATTGTCGATGGACCGTGATACAATACAAAACAAACAATCTATAAAAAGTGCTGTCTTGGTTTTAGTTTTGGTTTTATTGAGTCTTACTTCCCACATCAACAGCCTATGTCATTTAAGGACGTGCCTTTTAGAGTGTAATGTATGCATGCTATGTGCATATGTATGGAATAAATATAAATAAGTATAATAAAATCGGAATCCTTTTCAGTGTGATCAAGATGCTATCATTTTAAAAATATTTTTTTTAGATCAATTCTGTATTTATTCACTCCAAAAACACATCAGAGACGCAATACAATATTCATAGAAGAAATATCTTACATGTAGATGAAAAGTGCCTTTTTACAGCGATTTAAAAAAAGAGAACGAACTAAAATGTTTATATGTGCTACATAGATTTTCCAATGTTAATCGTTTTATTGAAAGTACTGACACTAGTACTTAAACGACAAGTTTTTGGTCGAGTAACAGTATTTGAAATTATTGCATTGTGGTGTCTTTGATGTTGAACATGTTCATAAAATGATCTGGTATCGATACAGACTTTTATTATTATTATAGATTCATTGTCATCAGTGTACAGACTTTATGACCAAAGGCCACCCATGCCTTTCAGAACCCAGTTTCTTTTCACCCCTGATGTATTGCCACCTTGTCGTGGTCATTGAGCTAGCGCGTTTGGCTACAACCACAGCAGACTGTTCGAGAGGAAGGGGCAAGGCGAAGAACAATTCTGTTATGTGCAATTATGGCACATTGCAAGTGTAAAACGGCACATTGGCGGCAGAATGTGTATATACAATGTAGCACCTGTTTGCGACAGTTGAGGTCCCTGGTGACCACCATGTTCCCGAGCTTTATGAAGGACTTCGCGTATGTGAGGAAGGCAATCGACTAGAGTCCTTAAATGGTAGTTGATATTCCCTGCATAACAATCGGCATTTAGGATAAACCCAACAACAGCACTTCCCATTGCTGGTATACTCAGTATAGTTAAGTAAGATGACACTAAGGTTGACATAAGATTCGCGATGTTTATTTCAGTTAAATGGCAAAGCGGTTACGAGGACGCAAAACCTTTCATCAACAAAACAGCTCAAGACTAAGAAATCTTTTTGTGTGTAGATTTTGTGTGCTTTTACAAAAGAAAAGAAAGTAGTCTTTTTACCATCTCGCGTATGATCAAACTTCACCAACATCCATGGATGTTAAGATATATCATTGCTCTGTTATTGGTGATGATTTATCGGCTTACATATATTTGAAATAAAATTGCGATAAAACCAATGAAGATGTATTTTAATGGCACATACCCTGTCTAACACATCCGTTCGTAATACCACCTCCGAGGCATCGCGTCTGGTTAGGCATTTTGAATGGTACCATAATTTACATATTATATAATAGATCGATTATCAGACTGGTTTAATTTTTCAAGACCGATAAGTCTCCATATACAATGATCTAGATAATAGGGTGCGCTACAGAGGTAGTGATGGGGATGGAGTTGTGACGATAAGTATATGGTAAGGAGGGATGATTGACGTTAAATGAAATTTAAGACATCAAAGATAACGCTTCAAAAATTTACAAAAAATAGTATGCCCTCCTAAATATTCAAAACCTAGTCATCATCAAACCTGTAATGAATACTATATCAAATTACTTAAAAATCATCTTTTGAATGCTTAACAAAATATGACACTACGTACCAGGAACGACAATAGGAGAAAGGTTATACGTTCTATCTCCTGACCGAACAAAAACAAAAGTTGCTAAATGGGTTTTAAGTTCTATCTGCTTGATGCTTAGCTTTGGATTGGTGATGGTAAGGACTGAGCCTGATGTTGGGATAGTGTGGCTTGGTGGGGAACTTGCGATACCAAGTCCAGATTATTTCCCACTGTACTGGAACTTTAAATAGTTGAAGACAAAGTCCCTACCTATCTGACTTAGGAGGATTTGAAACCTCAGCAAACCAGTGATTTAACTTAGTAACTGATTCTGGCTCAATTGCTGTCTGTTTGAATGCATGCCCTCAATTGATTATTGGTCCAAATACACGCTATATACCTCTGTACAAGTCCGGAATGTGTATAAACAGGGATATCTAATTGATTGAGAATGTTGGGCAATTGACATATATATAATTTCCGAAACAGAAACGTCTCAACTGGAAGACATTAAGCTCCAGTCTGCAACTTAAGAGTTCATGAAATTTTAATTAAACATGTCCGACTTCAAGGACACACTCCATTATTACTCGTCTAAAAACAGCGACTTCCATAAAAGGCAGTTCTTAAGAAAAACCACAACAACCAAAAAAACTCGAATTAGCAGCGACACAGATTGTCCGATCGAACAATTTTCTACTTGTTTTTAAAATAGTATCTTGCACTAATTTTTGTTGCAGTGATGGATTTAACGGTCACGCGTTGTAGGCATCAACTACATCAGCGCCTACACTCACGTATTGTTACGTTTGAATTACTGAGTACAAATGCTGAATTTCGACAGTTGTGGTTGTAAATCAATTTGGGTTAATCCATGTTAATATTGAGATTATTTGGGTGTGTTTTTTTGTCCTTGCTTAAAGGATACACTTCCGGTTTCTTGTCCTTGCTTAAAGGATACACTTCCGGTGTCCGCACTGGACGTCTTCTTCCGGATGAAAAAAAATTGAAGGCAATGTGTAAGAAGGGGAAGCAACTCTGTACAATTACGCATGTGTTACCATTAAAGAGCTTCGCTTTTTTTAAAACTTGTTTGCAATAATATTTCATTCACCTCCCACAATCAGTAATGGAGGCATCGACTGAATTGCCTGTTTTTCTGTGCCAGCTGTAACCCCATCATGGGTATCATACATATGACAAATAGGAAAGTACTTCAAATGAAGATTTTAAAATGCCGACACTGGAGAACCTTAGACGACACTGGTATATTTGTTGGTGTCCACTCCAAAGTCGACGAGAGTGACATCAGAAAGGTTAAATGTTCAATACGACAATTAAAGTCAATTGTGATTACGATGGCCTGTCGTCACTTAAATTAAACGTACGTACGATTACACAACACATATGGAGCACGTGCTTAAATGACCTTAGCTGTTAATAGGACGTTAAACAAAATAAAACCAAACTACAAAATGCAGTTTAAATCTGAGTACAGGTCTGCATTACAGGAGGCCGATTGGAAATGGTATATCCTCCAGTATCAATCCAATACAAATGATAACAGTTAACGTCAAAATAGCTTCCCCGATACGATTTTGAAGAAGCATAAAATTCGTTTGATTGACACATCTCCCGCCATTAGATCGGCTCTATAGCAATAAGGAAAATACCAAACGGTTAATATTAAAGAATATTCGTCATAATAGATCTGTATTGCAATACTTGGGATACATTTCGAAATATTTCTCCTTTTTCTACTCTAGGCACATTCTCCATGTGACTGTGGCTGTTGCGAGGACGTAAAAGCCCAAACACATAAACAATACAATTTATTTACGTAATACTGCATTAACGGTGGCAGAAACGTGTTAATCAGATCTTTTGGTAATGTTAGCCTTCATAGATGATTCAGATTTAAGTTCAGAGCAAAGCAATGTGGGATCTATGAACGTATTATAGAGAAGATTCGATGCATTGAAGCGTACGACCCGAACCACAATAAATATTTATTACACAGGGATTAGGTAAAATTTGACTTTAAAAAACGTTGCTGTATCAACAAAGAGAACGTTTCAGGGATAGCAGATTAAAACTGTTGCGGGGATGTTCAACACGAACCAAACAAAGACTGAAACTTGACGTAACGTTTTTTTTAATTTAAAACTTGACATTATATTTTTGCAAAAGCATCCTACATTTGTTTAATATGTATCATATTAGAATGCCAACATATGTATAAGTCAACCATCATTCAGCCAGTTTACAATCATTGCCGGTCTGTAAACATATTGACGTCATCGATTTAGATATTTGTTACAGTATACACAATCCATGAATATGCTAATGAGTCCTGTCGACGAGCGAAACATTAAGTCAGATGGGCAATACATTTTAACATGTATATCTAAACAGCTGTCTGATAAAGGTAGCCTTGCTCGTTAGTCGTAGGTCCTGTGTGAAGTACGTGGCGTCCACAAGATATCCCCCATGGCGTATAATTACTCCCTTCTGATTGAGAATTTGCATTAATTATCTCTCGTCCCTCACGTTACTTGACATAGTAACGATGCGCCATGAACTCCCGAAAGCAACTCAACCCTGACCAAAACGCGCTACAAAACAAATTGTAGCGACGTTTGGTCAAATAACTTTTACCTCATTCCAATGAATTTCTATTGCAGCTCGACCTGACATTGAATTGGTTAGCTTTAATCCAAGGCATTATATTGGGACGTTATTGCAACAAACCGATCGTTAACTCCAGTCTTTCTGCATTTCTGAATATTTAAATTACCATCATTGCTTTTATAAGTGATTCAGCTAGGTGCGACCTGTGGTAACGCTTTGGTGCAAATATTGCACGACTTTAAAAGCTCCTTAGCTCACTGAAAATTTGTCTAAAAAAGTGTGGTTGTTATGATTGTTTAACTGCTCAAACTATGAAATTAAATTATTTTGATAAAATTCGTTATTAAAAACTGGAAAACAACTTTTACAAAATCAATCGCCCAGTGGCTGTATTTAGTTTACAAATTAATTGAATCAAATCAGAATTGCGACGCTGAACATGGTGTTTGGAATGGTTTGTTTGTTTGTTTGTTTGATTTTGTTTAACGTCCTATTAACAGCTAAGGTCATTTAAGGACGGCCTCCCCTGTGTGCAAGATGCATGCGTGTAGTGTATGCGTGTGTATTTTGGGAGGCTGCGATATGTTCGTGTTTATCTCCTTGTGATAGCGCGGAACTGATGCCGGCTTTATAGTGCTACCTCACTGAAACATACTGCCGAAGACTCCCAGCAGGACGCCTCCCCCGGTCACATTATACTGACAACGGGCGAACCAGTCGTCCCACCCCTAATTTGCTGAGCGTTAAGCAGGAGTAGAAACTACCATTGTTAAAGACTTTGGTATGTCTCGGCCAGGGGATAGAACCCAAAGCCTTCCTCACAGGGGCGAACGCTCAACAAATGGCCAAAAGGGAGGCATTGTCAAGGGAGACATTAGGAAGAAGAAAGTTATTTAGAAAGGAGAGAAGAGATAAGGTCCCAAATTTAGTCGCCTCCTACGATCATGCAATTGGGGGCAGCAAGTACAATTCTTACGCCCTACCTGCAGGGCCAGTTTGGAATGGTGTCTATCTCGACGTCAAAATGACGTATCGTATGATGACATCATATTCTGGTGTAAAAAACTATTAAAATATTGGTGATGTAAACCGTTTGAAACAAAAGAAGACATGAAAAGAAAAAGATTCAAAGTGTTGCAATGGGGGTAGCAGATGAGTTTTGGTATCTTCCAATGAAAGCAATGATAGGTCTAGCGTCATTGCCTATGACATGCGATGCAGTCTCTTCAGCAGTCTTGAATCTGTTGCCCAGGTCTTGTCGAGCCGTCATTACATTCGGACGTCCGCTAAAAGGACGGTCGCAAACTGATCCGGTGGCACGCAAATGTGTAACAAAAAGACTTATTGTAGACTGGGCGATAACAAATTCATGCATCAAAGTATCATGTTTAATGATTATTTGTCGGGTCATGTGATTTTAACTTAGAAACTAAAAAGAATCTCTTGCGTGCGGCAAAAATCAATGCGAGCCGACCATATGTCGGACCACATCTAACGCGACGCAGCCGACAAGTGATTGGATGCGCAGACATGATCCAAATCGGTTTCGAATACGTCGTCGAAGACGTGGAATGTTCACCGACGAGTCTAGATTTGTTTTTGTTTTCGCTTTGCCAACACATGCATTGATCGTAGTATGTTTGGTAGGACCTCTGTAACGGTTTGGGAAGACATCTCCGATTGTGTGAAAGCCCCTTCAGTGATACTTAACCAAAACATCGTTGCTGTTAGGTACAGGGATCAGATCCTTCAACCACATGTCCTACCACCACTTAGACAACTTCACCTTCCAGTGTTCGACCACATGTTGACATGATTTGCCGTGATTTGCTTACGGCAAAAATGTTCAGTCTCTAAAATGGCCTACATATGGCCCCAACATGTCTTCCAATGAACATCAGTGGGATGACCTTGACAGACGTATCCGTAAACGTCACAACCCGCAACACAACCGTGTAGTTTGCAATAGTTTGCAGCGTTGGCGAAAGAATGGAACCATATTCCGTAGACAATGTATTGTTCTTATGAATTTCAAGCACAAGATAATTCGAGCAGGAATTCTTGCACGGGGTGGACACACTAAACGCTCAAGTGTCAACGTCCTATGCAAGAGGAGGTATCATGAGTAAAACTCTTTGTTTTTACAGGGTCCAAAACTTTTCATCTGACTGTGTATTAAAATATCTGAACTTTGTGGAAACATACCGAGCATTAAAAAGTTACAGCAAAAACATTTTCCCCTTCTTTTGTTACCAAATATAAATAAAGCGGTAGTTGAAATTAGTTCGTAAACTGGCCTTTGCTATACATACAGTTAAGACTGGTTAAAATGTTTTTTGTAGTTTTGTAGGGTAAGTGTGAAGACTTTCTTACCGGTTGTCAGTTTAATTTAACCGGAGGGAAATCTATGCTACGTGCTCTAGGCATGAAATTTCATTGAGGTAACACCCGGAAGTCGGCATCAATCACAAGTATATAATACACACACGGCGACACGCCCTTAAATATGCGTTCCTTACACACAGAGTGATTGCACCTTTGAAAGTTGGTAACATATACAGTATGCAATCAAGAAAATGTATCTAGCTGTTCTGTCCTTCTAAGACTCATCGTCGAGGCAAAGGGCCAAATACATGTAGCTAGATTATAAGGGCACGAGTTCGGCGCCCGAGCGAAGCTCTTTAATGGTAACACATGCCTACGCATACAGAGTTGCTTCCCCTTGTTACACATTGGCTTCAGTTCTTTTCGTCCGGAAGTAGACGCCCAGTGTGGAAACCGGAAGTGTAACCTTGAATCAAAGACAATTGTGTTTTAACCCATATAGTGAAAGCAATCCTCATGTTTTATTACTTGTTTATGATACTAGCAGCAAGGACTCATCGTCCAGAGATTATCTTACTATGACGTCACAAGCACCTCACACTTTATCGGCCTTCATCGGTTATTTCCGGAAGGATGAAAAATAACCGGAAAATCCGTTTCATTTATTTCCTTGTCGATGTTTCATGACTTTTTTATTTCAGTTATTTTTTTTTATTTCACAGGCACAAAAGTAAAAATGCGGATGTTTTCTAAAGATCCTTTTTGTCATTTAGCAGGTTCGGATAATATTTCTACCTGCACAAATCTTCAAAAAGAGCTGCATTATAATTAAAATAGGTTAACGTGTACATTTGTTTTCATTGTCTAAAATTCATCAGCTTTTCATTTCCTTTTTTTGAGAATATGAACGAAATAATTAACATTTTTGAAAGTCTGGTTATAGTCCTTACATAATTTATGTATGCATCACCACTCATAAAAGAAACAATGGGTTAATTCATTTATGTCGAAATCAACAATAATTGTCCAGACAACCAATCCGATTTAAACGCACTTTTCAGCAACGTTTTGCTTTTTTTCACGCGTGCCGATTTATAAATAGTTTCAGACAGAAACTGTTTAATTACATTTGGCATCATTACCTGTCAAACCTCGGTGACAGTTACAAAATTGGAAATTCGATCCGGTGTGTCAGGATGGAACAGGAATTGAGACTACATATCGATATAACGACAATCTCAGTAACATATAGTATCACGATGTTTTTTTTTTTTTTTTAAAGTGTATCTTATCTCATTCTGAAAGCAGAAAATGTCAGAGATCAACAAAAGCTACGCTCTTTAAGGCTTTGCCTTTTTATATTATAATTTGGTCTAGACTGCTCCTGAAACCGAATGGGATTAGTTTTCAGAGCGTGTTTCAGTTCTTAATTTCAATTTGAATACTAGTCCACAACTCTTTTTGGAAAATTACATCGCTTATAATTTATATGTAAATTGATTTTTTTTCTGATATTTTCCTATTTTACGTTTATAATGTGTTACAGTATAGAAATACCTGTATTGAAGGAATAATAATGATTGAGCCACCATCTATTTTCATTTTTATTCATGTTTATGCCATAGTCACTCTGAATCGGCTCTTAGCATTTCCTATGAACACGACAGTTATTATTTCGTTACAATGAAGGAACGTTAAAGTCGATAATTGCAATTGGTGATGATCACTTTGACTGGTTAAATGGACGTCCTAATTATCAAGTTTTAAGGAGTTTTTTTTTTTAATTAAAACCTCATTTTAGTGTAACTTGCGATAGTAGAAATCGACATTTCCTGTAAGAGGGTGTCCTGGGAGACACGTGTTAACGAGACAGTTAACGTCGAATTTGCACTTCACAATTTCTGTACCGACACTTCGCAAAGAACAAAGACATATGGGGACTAATGATATAATAGGCAGAACTGTATGACAAAATAGGCAGGATTGTATCCAACTGTGTTTTAAGTCTTTAACGATTTCAGCTTGCTAGAGGGGTTGGGTTTATGGTTCAGAATTTGTTTTGGTGTTTTAAGGCTTAATGTCCTATCAACAGCTATGGTTATTAGCTCACCTGCACGAAGAGCAAGTGAGCTTATGCCATGGTGCGGCGTCCGTCCGTCGTCCGTCTGTCCGGCGTCAACTTTTTAAACTCCTACTCAATAACCAAAAGGCCCAGGGTACTGATATCAGGCCTGTAGCATGCTGGGATGAAGGGCTACCAAGTTGTTCAAATGAATGACCTTGACCCACTTTCAAGGTCACTGGGGTCCAATGTCTTAAAATATTCAAAAAACTTCTTCTCAATAACCAAAAGGCCACGGTTACTGATATTGTGCCTGTAGTGTGCTGGGATGAAGGGTTACCAAGTTTGTTAAAATGTATGACCTTGACCAACTGTCAAGGTCACTGGGGTCAGATGTCTTAAAATCTTCAAACCACTTCTTCTCAATAACCAAAAAGCCCAGGGTACTGATATTGGACCCGTAGCATGCTGGGATGAAGGGTTATCAAGTTTGTTAAAATGAATGATCTTGACCAGCTTTCAAGGTCAAATGGGTCAAATGTCTTAAAATCTTCAAACAACTTCTTCTCAATAACTAAATGGCCCAGGGTACTGATATTTGACCTGTAGCATGCTGGGAAAAAGGACTACCAAGTTTGTTCAAATGAATGATCTTGACCAGCTTTCAAGGTCAAATGGGTCAAATGTCTTAAAATCTTCTATCCATCTACTGCTCTAGATCCAAAAGGCCCAGGGTACTGAAATTAGGCCTGTAGCATGCAGGGATGAAGGACTACCAAGTTTGTTCAAATGAATGACTTTGATCCACTTTCAACCTGATGTCCTTGTTCGACATTCAAGGTCACAGGCGTCATATATTTAAATCTTTTAATAGGTTTTTATGAATCAAACACTGATATTCTGCCTGTAGCTGTATTTTAGTCCACTTTTAAGATTACAAGTGTGAGATTAATACCAGTTGAGCGATGCAGGCCCATTGGGCCTCTTGTTTAAAGTTTGATTTGGTTTTATTTGGTTTCATGTCCTATTAACAGCTAAGGTCATTTAAGGACGTGCCTTCATGCGTGTTGTGTAAGCGTACACGTGTGTATTTGTAACTTCTTCTGAATAACCAAAAGGTCTAGGGTGAAGATATTTGGGTAGAAGCATGCTGAGAGGAAGGGCTGCCAAGTTTGTTTAAATGAATGACCTTTGCCCATTTTCAAGGTCACATTGGTTAAATTTGTTGAAATCTTTAAAATTGCTTCTTCTGAATAGCAAAATCTTCCAGAGTGATAGTATGTTCATGTGAATGACATGCACACTTTCAAGGTAACGTTTGGTAAATTGTGCATAGATATATAAAAGTCATCTTCTCAATAAACAAATAGTTTAAGGTGGTAATATTTGGCAATTTGCATTCTAGGATGAAGGGCTATACAGTTTGTTCAACTTAATGTCTATGTTTGACATTCAGTGTCACAGGGGTCAAATAAGTATAACTTAACAGGTTCTTTTGAATGACTTTTAGACAAGACACTACTATTTTGCCTGTAGCTTTATTTTTGTTTTCTTTTAAGGTAACAATAGCCATATTATGGATGTGTATGTGTGTTAGAGTGTGTGACAGTGTGGTCTAAACTCATGTCCCGGTGCGTATATATTTACATGTAAGATTAATAAATTACCTGAATTATATATTTCGGTGTTTATTTGCCAAATCTCAATTATATCAGACTGTAATACCCTGACGGAACCAAGATCACCGAACCTGGGTGTTGGTTTTGAAGTGAAAAACCGATCTTTTTACAACGTTATGTATGTTAACGGATTCGATAGAGAATGACAGGCGGCATGATTGATTTATACTGTCAAATGTTTCTGTATATATATAAATATTTTCGTAATAAAAACATATTACACAATGAAATAACATGCATGTCACATACCAGGAGAGAGGTTTTACCTAGTCCAGCCATGGCTTTTTCAATAATCACTTACATTTTTGTAACGCTACATCTACAACACAGTTTACAAATACATTCAACCCATAAAACCCAATCTAGTTCGTTTTTGCACTAGTTCGTAATTTGAAAAGAATTAATGTGCAAAAAGTTCGTATAATTTAAAACGAACAAAAATCTATATAAGTCGACTCGGTGTGCCAATGCGTAATTTTAATTGCATACATTAGGTCCCTGTGCAGTATTGCCATGACGTAATAGCCAACGTGACGTTTTCTTAATTGTCACACAGTGTCTCGCGCAGCAAGTATTGAACTATTAATTGGAACGAAACATTCCTGGGTTAAGTTACTTTCCAACACCCATCATCCCACACGGGCTTGCTTTATGTCTTTCTCGTCTTCCCAAAGATAGGAATATTTTCAATTTAGTTAGTTTTACAAAACTGTGTTAAACCTATGTAGGTATACAATATTTATAGGAGATACCTAGATAACAAGAGCAATCATTATCAATATAATCGTAATTAATTTAGTTCAATCACGATACATTAAAATGTATTGGTATGGTCATCAATTGGGGAATGCATAATATCTTGTAAGTTGTATAACCTTTAAGAAGATTCTTGCGTGTGATCCTCGACGCTAATTAAGGGCACCGCCAGGCAGTGCTAGTAATGACGCTTGGGGATCAGAGGAGTGTTTCTCGGGTTTAATCTAACTGTATCGTTAGCCAGGCAAAATTTAACACAAGTATGTTTTCTGGTGTCAATCACTTGAATGTAACATTGTTAAAAGTTGCTGCATATCCGTGTTCGTTTGGCTACCGACCGACGTTTTTCAACTCGTCAACACAGCATTATGTACACGTACCTCTGATAAATGTTAAGTTGTCGATTGTACTTGAACAAATTGAAAAAGTAGGACTCCAAAACAAGTAACATTGAAACCAATCTGAATTTAAAGGGATTCTATTTTAAGCCGCAGAAAATTGATTTGTAGCCAATTAAATATGTGACTTTATACAAACTGATTCGTTAACATATCACTTTACAAACCGTTGCGGTCATTGGGAGGTAAAACCCCCTACCAATTCAACAAGAAGAAAGACTCTTGTACGGTTCAAAAAAACGTAAATTAGTGATCTTTAACTGATTTTGCAATTGATGTTAATTCAAAAGTTAATAAGTTTGCTCCGAGATAACGACAGACTTAAGATTGGAACACATGTTAGTTAATTGAATCACAAATAATTTCGAAAGTTAAAAATTTGCTCTCCTCCAAAAAAAATGTAATATAAGTGCTTTCAATATATAATTCGTTATTTATGCAAATCCACAAGGAACTGCTTTGCAAAGGGAAACATTTTGCAATAAAAAAATACGAATACCGATGTCACTTTTTTTCTTCAAAAAGTAAGGAAATGGGAATCGCAAGATGGCCTAAAAATCAAAAACCTAATCCATTGCCCGACATAATGAGCTGGGCGGAATTTCCTCCCTTACCATATTTATTTGTTTGTGTTGTGTTTAACGTCAGCGTCGAAGCTAGGGTCGTATAGGGAAGGGTGCATAGGGAGACACCGACTACACCAGAAAGTAGATATAGAAGAAGGAAAGCAGCATAGATAACAAACGACTAGATCGTTTACCTCACCTCTGCGATATACAAATTCGACCATCACTGCTGGTCAGGACTAAAACACCAACACACCCTGCGTTCGGCATACACAACAAACATGAAGGCAAGTCCGTAAATAATCTTAGTTGATAACAGGACGTTAAAGTCTAAACAACCAACAACCAATCAGGATTAAGAATCACCCTGTATGATCGTTGGACCATCTGTAGAATTTGAATAATTTACTTCTGTTTATTCCGATCCTTCTGTATTTCCCGTTTTCGTTCCGATGTCTATTCGTTCTTACATGTACAACTTTATGAAATCAGCATATAATCTATCGCAAAAAGGCAAATATTCAAACATACCCTGCCTCAAACACGCACAAATTACACACAACGAGGCACGTCCTTTAATGTCACTGAAGCTTTTCATAGGTTGTTAATTCAATTAAACCCATCAGAAGGCCAAACAAAATAAAACCAGACCACATTTAAATAATTAAACCAAGATTTCCCCGATTACTGGGGTTGAATCTGTGCTTGTGGAAATTCTAATTTTAAGAAAGATCCACTCAGCTTTCGGCAATGTTTAGGATATTTGGAAATAGTATAAACGTTGCGTTAAAACCATCAGTCGAAAACACTTTTTAAAAGAAAAACAAGAGCGCCCGGATAACAAATAGATTTGCAAACTGGGTCTCTTTGTTTTGTTAAGGATTTAATGCCACTCCTATATGGTTATAAGAATACTGGTTCGCAAGGAGATAAACCCGAAAACATAAAGAGTATATAGGACAAAACGGAAATGATTCATTGTCCTAGTGTTGCAATTAGGCAGCAAACTAAAGTGAAGCAATTGGATAAACCCTACCTGCAAAACCATAAATGCGTTCATTTGGTGATGCAATTTGTACATTAAGCTCTTCCGTACTTGTCGAGGAGGCAGTTTAAGTCACGACATTCCTTTTATTTCTTTTTTGTTTGAAAGAAGGACCGTCCTTTAAGCATACTTTTTCTTAACTTTGAATCGGTCATGGTAGATTTTCGCAACGTCCTTGTAACAGTTATGGTCATGTTTGATGGATTTCATTTTGTTTAACATCCTAGAGACCACCTGAAAAAGAGAAGGTAGGCGAGAAAAGAACATCGAATATTGCAATGACACGCATTCATAATTGAAATTGAATTCACTTTTTTTAATGCCATCGATGTTACCAAAAACGTAGAAATTACATTATAAGGTTACTTTCGTTTTTGTTTTATTATGTTTTACGTCCTATCAATATCTAAGGTAATTTAAAAACGCACCATGTTGAAGGCACCAAATCACAAAGTCCCGCCCGGTCACATGCTGACATGGGGTGTACTAGTTATCATTACCCCAAATGCATAACATGCTTAACGTAAAGCAGAGAGTATTAACTTCCATTTTTAAGGACTTCGGTATGTTCCGGCATGGGGCAAATCTCATTGCCTTTCTCACTTTGGCAAAAGGTTCAATATTAAAGTCAAAAGTTAGGTATTGCTAAGCAAGGCACAAGGAAACAAAGGGTAGTTGGAAGTATGGAGGAATAAAAAGATCCCAAATATTGCAATGGTTTCAGCATATCCTCAAGTAGAGGGCACATTCGCAGATCCCCAATTCTGCATTATGCAGGTAATGACAGTTCATTGGCAAATTAAAATATTTAGTGTAACTCGTGATCTTAAGGGACATGAGCTGTTGAAGGACGCTAAAACCTTTCAAACAAAACCAAAACGGACATAGAAATATATAATTCAGGCAAAAAATATAACTACGTACTTTGCTTTCATTGTGCGTATTGGAAGAATTTACATCAACAATATTTGGATTGAAATAGTGATTTTGTATTTCGTAGGCAACGCAAATGCAAATATTATATGTAGATTGATGATTTCCGCCTGTACGCAAGATGACGATAGTGCCATTATCTGGGACTGCGTGTGATAATAATAATAATAATATACAACATTTATATAGCGCCCTACATCATTTGTAAAATTACTCTTAAAGCGCTTTACAACATATGGATAATAGTAATGGTTATAATTGTGAAAACAAAAAACAAAGGCTTACAATCACTTTTATACATTTAAACAAGCAATGTGCACATAATTGAACAAATAAAAGGGTGGTATTTATGTGACGTCTTAGCAAGGATTCTTAAATGCAGACGTGAAGAGGCGAGTTTTGATGTCCCTCTTGAACTTGGCCAGGGTATTTTACTTTCTAATAGCAGATGGTAAGCTATTCCACAACGTAGCCGAAACCGTCCCAAAGCATCTGTTTCCGGAGGTCACAGTACGAGATTTTAGAATACACAACAAAGATTCTGACTCCGACCGCAGTGATCGTGACGGCTGATAAGGGGTAACAAGCTCATGTAGGTACTGAGGAGCTTTTCTATTCAGTGCCCTGTATGAGTTCACCAGAATTTTGTACTGCGACCTATATCGTACAGGTAACCAGTGCAACGAATAAAGCACAGGTATGTTGTGCTCTTTCTTTCGAGTTCGAGTATCTAGCCGTGCTGCAGTGTTCTGGACCCTCTGCAGACGACTAGTTAGTTTGTCAGATATAACACAGAGCAGGGCGTTACCATAATCCAACAGAGAGGTAACAAGTGAATGCACCAAAATCCTGCATGCATCTGCAGTATTAAACTGCCGAATAAAGCCGATGTTACTGATCCTGATCTCAAAGCTGTTTCTTAAACACGTGATTTCCGCGCCCGATATCAGTAAAAAAAAAAAAAAAATAACCTGGTAGTACATTGGGATTCTTACCTCCAACTATTCTCCACTTTGAAGAGGATTTGTCTAGATTTGGCGTGTTTATATCTTTTCAGGGACTGTCTTGTGCTTTCCTGTCGACCGCATATGGTTGAAATTGAGGCTTAGAATCCAAATGAATCATTCCTGTTTTATCTTAAATAAGTAACACAAACACAGAAAAGGTACGGGCTTATATTGAAGTTTCACCTTCATGACGTTAGTATACACGTCAAAAGGGACAAACACATCTATATATTATGACTTGTCTAATAGTCAGAAAGACATTCTAATAGAAAGTCATTATCTTGTTACAGACAAAAACACCTAAAAGTCGATCATCATTGTATGTTTAAGAGAAAACGGTTTTTTGTTTTATATTTCACAAAATGCAATTAAAGTTAAAAAGAGACAAATCACAATGGATTAAAATATCTTGACAATTCTTTCCCCCCTGTCTACCGGCAATTATGCATTTAGGAGTGGTTGCCTGTGCTTGTATCGACCAGCATCGCTTAAAATGTAATGTATTACATTAAATCACGAAAAAGATACAGGTATTATTTGTCAATCTGACCATTTTTTTAAAGAGTAAAGACCAATATGATGGTCGAGTTCTGCTTGCAATGTCCAGTTTTGACCACTGAAATATCGGGGAAGCCCCGCGTAAACTTAGCGCAGATCTATTTATATGTCACGTGGTTGTTTCGAAAGTGAGGCAGTGAAGATAACAACAATAGCACGCCGTCATGTGCCATGTCAGACTCAACTAGCGGCGAAGACAGCAATAATATACGTAGATAATTGTTTTCAATGGTCATATATGATGCAAGTGTAGTATTCCTACATATATGTTGTTGTTATATATAACGGTATTGATCCCTCGTGCCTGTCATGACTTTTGCATGCATCTTTTTCTTTCGCCGCGATGTTTACATTTGGCCTTGTTGATGACGCGCGTGCGGTAAAATTACGTACATCACTGATCTGGGTCAATTGAGAGTTTTAGACTGTCAGGTGACGATTTAGGATTTCTTTAATATAATTATATTTTTTACTCTTGGGGAGTGAATTTCAGCAAAATTTGTATCGGTATATTTCATAAGAAGGTATTTTAAACATGTGTATGCCATTTTAGCAAATATGACAGTTTTCCCCGACCAGCCCCTTTAACGGTCACCCAAGTTCCGAGTTAACAGATAAAGTAACTTCCCCCTGACGTTGTGCATCCGAGTACTACTAGGAGTTATGACATATGGTAATTACCCCCTGTGCCGTGCATCAGGGTAGTATTTTTTTCATTTTGACCCTTTTCTAAGGAGTTATGGCCCTTTGTTAGAAATCTTTGTCCTGACAACTACTTATCCTTTGTTAGACTATTCTATCATTCAAGTAATATGAAAAGGCAAAGCCTTAAAAGAGCGGCCCCCTTTGGAATCAGCTTAATTATGATGTCATAAGGCATGCAAGATCAGATTTTACCGCCAATAATTTTACGACGTTATTTGTGTTAACTACATGAGCCGACCTTGCCACGGTATAATTGGCCGAACCTTTTCAGGCCTAAATTGATATTTCAATAAATACTTTTCGTACAGCAATATGGTAGTTAGTGATTGGCTTGGCTTTTTTGTATTACCGAGATGTATCATTTGAAGCTGTCGGTGTGATACACGTTTGACTGTAAAAAAAGTAACAACTCCGTTTCAAAAAGTTCGCATAATTAGAAGCGAGATCATAATTTCTTTTCTACCCTCTCAAAAGTAATTTTCTCCTGTTAAGTAATGTTACATTAGAGTTTTCCTAGCTATTTTTCGTTCAATGCTTAGCCAACTAAACTGCTAAGATCCTTAAATATTAGCTCAAAAAGAAGAATATTAGGGGTGGCCGAACTTGCCCCCGTTTACCGTATGTAGAATTTTGTATCATTGATGATTGGTAAAAATGTATTTACGATATTTTTAACATGAATGACGCCATTTTCTTCCAGTCAAAGCTAAAGTAGATATTTGTTCTTGTGCGTAACGTACATGATTGGTCGGGTGGCGCAGTGGATAGCGTGCTCGTCTTCACCACGATGGCCGGATTCAATCCCGGTCACCTGCCCGAACTGGATTTTCTCCTGATACTCCAGCTTCGTCCAACATTAAGAATTAAAACATCTGCATGCTTCCGTCAGGGCACAAAAAGAATGATCGAGATAAGAAAAAACTGTTTGGAAATTGCTATTTAAAAAGTGCATATTACATATTTGACAATTAGTCTAAGTAAATGTATAGAGATGTTAGTTAAAAACTGAAATTAAAAAAAAGAAAACATTGTAATACTTTAATGTAACTGAGATCGTCGTTATAACAACATGTAGTTTCAATCACTGTTCCATCCTGAAACACCGTATTGGATATCAAATTTTGTAACTGTCACCGAGGATTGGCAGGTAATGATGCCAAATGGAATTTAACAGTTTCTGTCTGTAACTAGTTATAAATCGGCACGCGTTGTGAAAAAGTAATATATTGCTGAAAGGGGCGTTGAACTGGGGTTAGTTGTCTGGAAAATTATTGCTAACTTCGTCATAATTGTATTAACCATTGTTTCTTTTACGAGTGGTGATGCATAAATAAATTATGTAAAGTCTATTACCGGACTTTCAAAAATGTTCAATTTTTCGTTCATATTCTCAACCAATTAAAAATCAAAAGCTGATGACATTTTTAGATGATGAAAACATAAATGTACACGTTGACCTTTTGGTTTAATGCCCGCTCTTTTTGAAGATATCTCCCGGTAGCAATATTAAAAGAACTTTGTTGATGACAAAAAGGATCTCCAGAAAATATCCCCATTTTTGTTTTTTGTGCCAGTGACAAAAACTGAAATAAAAAAAATCTTGAAGCGCCGACAAAGAGATAATGCAACGGTCATCAGAATTTTCCGGCTATTTTTCATCCTTCCGAAAATAACCGATGAATGCTATTTGTGACGTGTTTATGACGTCATAGTATGCTAATCCACGAAGTTTCATGACTGTTAGTATCAGAACGTATATTAATTTTTATCTCAATAAACAAGTAATAAAACATGAAGATTATTTTCACTTTATGAAGATGTTTGCGGATGGGTTGAAACACAGTTGTCTTTGCTTCAAGGATACACTTCCTGTTTCCCCACTGGACGTCTACTTCCGGACGGAAAAAAATAAAGGCAAGGTGTAGCAAGAGGAGGCAGCTCTGTTTACGCACGCATGTGTTACCATTAAAGAGCTTCGCTAGGGCGCCTTCGTCGCCAGAGAGCTACGCTCTTATTACGGCACATTTGAATCAGACAGTTTTATCACTCTGGTGATGTGATACTGAAACCGGAAAGATCCCTCATTCTTTCCTTATGCCAAACCCGTGCAGGTTCGGGGAAATAATAGGCCTGTGTTATCCCACTGCATTATCGTAAGAGGCGACCTACATGTATATTGGGGGATGTCTTCTGTGTTATGTAGCCCCAATGCAACACTGATCGTTTTCGTTTCCTATTCTCTTCTATAAACATCCTGCTCAGGGCGGTGTCTCCCTATACACCCGTCTCCGTATGAACTCTGCTGTTGCGAGGGCGTTAAATCCCCAACACAAAGAAATAAACTATATACTTTTACCACGTAGTTTAACGAAGTTAGTCTTGTGGAGCCAAGGTTGGGAAAGTCTTCTCTAACAGTCGTGTTGCCGCAAAATTATATATGTTCTATTGCCTTTGTCTTATTGGGCAAAGTTTAAAGCAATTATATCATCACAGTCCTGTGAGTCCATTTTCAGTCGAATTTTTCATGATGATTTCAGACATGACATCAAATTAGAGAAGACTATACTTTCTGTTACCAACTGCATGATGTAGGAGGAAACCAAGAATGAGTCAACAAAGTGTGTGTCGGGGTGTTTAACGTTTACAAAAGTAAGGAAGGCAATGGGCTCTCTCTCTCTCTCCGGCCCAAAACCTTCAATTCATTAAGTTGTAACTTGCTATACGTTCGGGTTTAACTGCGATTACAACTGTCTTATTGCCCAGGATAGGAAAATTCAAACACGGAGCTTTCAAATTTGCCCAATTTGAAAACTCCGAGGGTGGAATTTCCCTATACTTCACCCTTAGACTTGAAAGAGTATTTTACTTTCATTCCAACTACAGGAAAAAGCTAAAAAAAAAAAATGCGTTTGGACTGGCTACCATCTTGAAAATATCAACTTATCCCCTGAGTTTTGACGAACACGAATCAGTCAGTGGGATTGCGAGAAATGAGAAAAACATTTGTATTTCATGTGAATGTCAAAATCATAGTTATATTTTTCACGGCCAATAACACAGAAGAGGCCGTAGGGCAAGAAAAAGGTAGCAAAACGTATAAAAGGAAATGACATCACAAAATCAAAAACGTCAATGGTAAACTTAAATTAGAAAACAATGAATTGTTCTTTATATATTTTTACTCAGATCAACATTTTGATGTAGCTAAGACTTGTAGAGATATCGGCAATTTCGAAAAGAATATTTGTTATATTGTTTTACAGATGTTTCGTGTTGGCGGAAGGGCAATGGAATCTAATAAAAAATATTAAACTGAAATCGGTTGATGACATCTTATCCAATGAGGCTGGGTTTCACGCTTCAATGAACAAATAAAATTATTTTCACCAGTGCGAATAGTGGTGTATTCAGCCATATGAGTGAAATATATAACATGTACGACACTCAACGGGAAAACCAATACAATTTTCATATATAACTTTATTTAAAGTAATGCGTCGCAATTATTGCTACATCAGAAAAGTGCTGGAAATTGGAGCGCACTATTTGACGCCCGCTTCAAATGACGTCGAGCATGAAATTAATGCTGTGTAATTTTGATTTGGTATTCTGCCGCTTGCTGATATTATCTAGTAAGACGTCCAAACAAAAATGAATCAAACGTGTAATTATAAAATATCAGGATTTGTGGTTCAAAGTTGCACCAAAACAACCACTTATTTTGCCACTGTTTCATCTGAACTTGAAACTGAAAATCTACGCCGTGAAAACAAAGTACCGTTCTGATTGGAAAATACTAATATTGATATGTTCACATGTGAAGTTATGCCATTTCGTATATCTTCACGTGGCCATGTCGTAAATCGTCACTGTAGTGAAGTTAAAAATGTATTAAGGATATTTCACCAGTGAAAATGTAATAAACTCTTTTCACCATCCCCGATCTGCAGGGATGACATTTTAAGACTACCAACTCAAGGCAAGGAGTGCACCGTGTAGCACTACCTCGTATGCACTTCATTCTTATTATATTATTCGCATGCTATTTGATTAAAGATAATCTGATTAGAAGCGATGTTTTTGTGCGAGGTTGCGTGTGTGTCTTCAACATCAGAACCCTAGGATCCTTTCAATACAGTCCGTGGGATAACTGTAATGAAATTAGCTTGCATAAACCCTCCAACAAATTACGTTTATAACAGTGTTAAGTGCTCCTTACGACAACGGTCAAGTCTCAACAGAGAAAAATAAAGACAGTGCCAGTAAAGAGACAACAAGAACCTCCCGGGGGCCAGTGCTCGTAAGATATCCTCTGTGGAAGATTTAGTCAAATATCATTACGGGCACACTAACAATCATAATTAGGGAACAGCTGCGAGTCTTCTATATAGCTAGCAAATAATTTTGAGACGTTCTCATGTTAAAAAGGGAAGAATATTTGCTTGTGTCACCCATGGCAACCGCCCGTATATTAGCCTAGCTGCTGCAGGGATGTCAAGCCATTTATAATGCCAAATATTTCAATATATGGCTTTAAAACCAAACTGTAGATGCGAGATCTCAAACACATCGTCTCGCATACAAAATGTAATTGTTATTGCTTACGTCATACCTTTTTATCGATTTAACTAATTTGTTGATACCCTCGTCCTCCGGCTTGTAACGGAGTCGGGTCAGCTGCCCTGTGCAGGTTCGTAGAAGAATAGACATGCTGTTTTCCACTTAATATCGTCGGAGACAACAAATATATAAACTCTGCAGAATCGGGGATTTTCTTCAGTTTTTTCTGCTCAAAAGACATTGAGGAGACTACAATTTATCTTGCAACACTTAGGATCTACTGTATAAGACGGAATGTTCCTGCGTGGTTTGAAGCCATTTAATTTATTTTGTGGTACAAACTTTCGAGGGTATCCTTTAATAACAAATAGTAGACACGTGTACCATTTAAATTCGTTGTATATATTTTCGTGGTTATACAACAACTCTGGAGGTAGGGCGTAAGGATTGTACCTGCTGCCCCCATAGCATGATCGTTAGAGGCGACCAAATTTGGATAATATCTTTTCTCTTCTTTCTAATCAACTTTCTTCTTCCTAGTGTCTCCTTTGACAATACCTCACTTTTGACCTTTAGTTGAGCGTTCGCTCCTGTGAGGAAGGTTTTGGGCTCTTTCCCCTGGCCAAGACATACCAGAGTCAGTAACAATGGTAGTTTCTACTCCTGCTTAACGCTCAGCAATTTAGGAGTGGAACGACTGGTTCGACCGTTGTCAGTATAATGTGACCGGGTGGAGAATTCTGCTGGGTGTCTTTTGCAGTATGTTTCATCAAAATTAGAAGTAAATCCAATTAAAAACACTTTACCCAGTATCAAAGTTTATGCATGTCATGGCCCTTAATTTGTTTATGGTTTAACCTCCGTGCAACATCCAGTGTCATATTAGACGCAAGTAGAGAGAAACACCGCCGAAGACAGAAAGAAGATAGGACCGCAAAGACAGGAAACGAGAAAGATCCAAATTGTTTTCATATCCTCTTTAATTGAGACACTGAAGAAAAGCCCCGATTCTGCAAGAGCGCCATATCATTCGCCTCATACAATAATGCAGTAGATAGGTCAGACATTATTCTCCCCCAAACCTGCACGGGTTCTTATGACCCTTTTATCGCTCTCAATACTAGAATCCCTTGATTAGTTACTCGAAGAAATGACCTAGATGAATAATTTATCAATTCTGCATTTGAGGTTGTGCGTAAGAACTCGTAGATATATTTCGCAACTGTTTCGGAAACATTACCTTCTAAAAACGTCATTTCGCTTTAACTCCCCAGGTTCAATTATGTGTCAAGACTTTATTAAGTGATGTGTATGGAAATCGTTATGTGTCTCATGCGATTCATATTGCAACAGACTAGCAGCCCGAATATCAAGTAATGGGACCGTTAAGCTAGTAAACTGCTCTCAACAGTAAGATTCTTTATCGGAAATACAATTTATCACCTGAGGATTGTTTTAATAAAAATAATTGAAAATTTGGTCGTTATATAGCAATACCTTTTCCTGTATTTGCTTTGTTTTTCCCACTTAAGTATATATATATAATTAAGGTTGCTTTATCAGTCCCACAAGCATGGAGCCGGTAGCTAATTCCCACGGGTGTCCTGTTTTGCCGTGTTGTTTGCCGGGTCAGTTGTAGCGAAACACAAGAACTCGGCACTTGCTTGTATTGATTTGTAGAAAATCTCGGGCGTCTTCTTAATACACTTTCTGCAAAATGGTTCCATGCTCATAGGGCTACTATGATGCAACCCTAGCATCAAACTAGCTTTGCCTGCCAAATTTATTTCCTACTTGCTGTTTAAAATCAATTACAAAGATGTATTTTCTCATAACTATCATACAGATCGTCTGTGCTGATGGCATGCAAATTGGCTGTGTTTGTTTTATGCTTTGTGCTACGAGACCTTATGGATGTTTGGTTTATGGAACTGGACTCTTTTTTAACACGTCGTTAATAGATATTGTACTCTTAAATCATTTCTGCAGATTTGATTGAGTTCTGACTATTCTAAAAATGAATTTCTTTTAGGAAATATCGTTTCAACAAATATTTTATTAAATAAGGAGTAACAATGCGTGTGTGACATGTGTTTAAATCGTACTGTTAAATACGGACTTATTCAATAATTCCAAATCAACGCATTCAAATGTCCCTGATTGATAAAAATTGCATTAATAAAAATCAACATGCTTCTAGAAATTTTGTCGTTTGACGGAAATTAGATATTCATTTGTATATTATTGTTTCTAAAAACAAATTCAATTATCACTATAACTACAAAAACAAAGGTCATAATATGCATTGACTAAGCTTTTTATTATCACGAAAGTCCAAAGGAAAAAGGCACTAAGTTCTGTCAGAAGGCCTCGACATCCTAAGTCCTAGAAAATAGTAGCTGTTAGTATCAGTAAAACGTTTACCATTCGGGTAATCGCTGAATAATGGTGAAACCGTTATCACTATAACCGTAATCGGGTGGATTTATATAATTACATCCTTAAGTAGAACTCTTCAGACGGCATCAGATCCGCGCTGTTGCAAGAAAGTAAATTCACAAACATAACACCACCAGTGACCATGCCTATTACACCCTTTAAAACAAAAGTAAACAAAAACATGTTACAAGCAAAGAAATTATGCTAAGATTAAATTAAATAATTAATGCATTGCAAAGTGGCATAGACAACACCGTACGCACACATGGACGAATCACATGCATCTGTACTGACTACCTCAAAAAGCACTCAGTAGCAATAAGCGCCTTTTTCGTTACATGAAACACCCGTCCTGAAGTATCTCGTTACCTTTGAAGTTTAGGCGGAGAGCCTCTGTTAAACCGCTGTATGAATAACATGTTTTCTTGCATACCAGACCGAGATATTAGCATTTCCGGCGGTGCTGTAAAATTCTATCTGACCCACGGGTCTGGATCACTAACAGGTTGGCGCGGAACTACGTTTTCGTCAAGGGGAGTAACTCGTACTATGTTTATATTTCGTCTGCTATTTCTTTAATACATTGCAAGATGGACGTACAGAATAAATTAGGAGACGTTGTTTGCATAGGCGCCAGTGGTGAAAAAGGAAAAATCGCTGACTTAGTGTTACCTCTAGGAACGTATGTGATGTATAAAGTTCAACTATTTTCCGATGGATCAATACATACAGCACTAAAACATCAGCTTGTGAAAGTACTTGCAGACGACATTTTTTCGGATACATTTTCGGAAGCGAACATTCCTTTTGAGTGTCTGAAACATCATTCCCTGCTTAGCCTACTTCAACTGTTATTATTGCTCCTCCTAGCCTACCCGCAGTTGTTTCCGGCGATGATCCTAGTCCAACTCAAAGACCGCCCATCCCCCTATCTCCGTCAACGAGTGATGCTTTTCAAACCCAACCGGTGAAAAACAAAGAAAGATTCATTAAATTTTCAGAGATAACAACGACAACAGCAATACACGTTTAAAAACACTCAGTCATCAACAGATTTTGGAGTCATTCCTACAAAATGAAAACGGAAAATACATGAAATCCCTCCACCGGAATTGGACGCATATTTGTCAACTTTTTTGTTGAGTGTACGCCAAAACGATGGACGGGAATATCAGTCTTGCTCCCTCAGAAGTAAGTTGAGCAGTATCGAGAGATATTTGTAAAGACATAATTATGGGGTCAGTATCATCAGTAGTTACCTGTTTAATAGAATCCGTGCTGTTCTCAAATGTAAACAAAAAGACTTAAAAAAGCAAGGTCTCGGGGATCGACCTATGGCAGCTGACCTTATAAGTGACGCCGACAAAAATAAAATGTATGATATGGGTCAACTGGGCACTGAAAATTCTTCAGCTGTTCTGAATTCACTATGGATGAACAATACGCTTCATTTTGGTATGAGGGGAGGGGGAGCAGAACACCGCACGATGTATTGGTGGATGTCCAACTGTGCTGTGACTCTGAAAACAGCAAAGAGTACGGTTATCCAACACAAGCGTCAGGATACATCTTTGTCAGAAACTCCTTGAATCAAATGTTCCTGACACACCAGCTATACATCTCACAGGACACAAAAACGCTCAAAGTTTAAACAATTACCGGACATTGAGCAGTAAACAGAAACTTTACATGTCGAGTTTGTTGTCCAACACTGTCGCCGATCCAACCACAGCACATGTTACGGTAAACAAAGAATGTGTCAGCAAAGTGTACACTAGAAACGCAGAATTCACAAACGTTCGCCGACCATATCCCCTCACTACTGAACGGTACTCACATTTTAGGTGGAACATTTCACTTCTCCATCAACTGCGTGCTATCATTGTTGACTGTGCATCCTTGTGAGAAACTAGGTCATATACGTTCAGTGGTTAAAAAATGTATCACAGACTTTGTTGTTGATGTTATCAAAAACCAATATTATTGACTATTAAAATGTAGAAGTTTGTTTTTCAGTGTTTCGTTGTTATTTCGTGAATTTTGCTCATGTACGCAGGGACTAATTTATCCATACCGGACACCGGGGATATATTCTATTAATCTACCAGGAAAAACCAAATTAGATTAAAATTGTGAAATTTAAAAAAAAAAAGATTGTAGAAAGACATTTATTATATATAATAATAATAATTTGAGGTTCTTATAGGGCCTTTGCAACCCGCCAATTTCTTTCTCAACTTCCTGGGGAGCGAGCATACAGCCGGTGCTGCCATTTCGTCGCTCACAGCTATAATTCAACACTGCCCAACCACCTCCTCATTTACAGCTGAGTAGATTGGAACAAGTAGAGTAACTGGAGTAAAGTATCTTGTTCAAAAACACAACACAGTGCTTCGACGTGACCCGAACCCGCACCGCAACCGTTCGGTCACGAGCTAGGCGTCCTACCACTAGACTACCGTGCCTCCGTAAATGATGTTCATGAAATATAAGTGGTTAATTTGATTTAGCGTCCCGTTAACAGCTTAGGTAACTTGATGACGTGCTTCTGTGTGTGCTATGTATCCATGCGTCCTTTCAAGGGCTTCTGTAAAGTTTGCAAGGGCTTTAATTTGTGTCCTTTAACCAACAAAGCTCATAAGACGATTGTGTTCACAGACGAAACCATTGGACTAATTAAAATGTCATCTTTCTGAAATGTCATTACCCGGACGCACAGCCATGAAATTCAAACCGATCTTATTATTCTTAAAACGGTATTCAATAAGTGCCTTAAGAGATTCGACAGCAGCAGAAAATAACTTGAAAAAAACAACGAAAAACATTACCACTTAGGAGGCACGGTAGTCCAGTGGTAGAACGCCTGGCTCGTGACTGAAGGGTTGCGGGTTCGGCAATGTGTTGTATCTTTGGGCAAGATACTTTACTCCGCTTGTTCCAGTCTACTCAGCTGTAAATGAGTACGTGCTTTGGCAGTGCTAGAATTGTTGAATGCTAGCTGTTAGCGCCTAAATGGCAGCTCCGGCTGTATGCTCCCCAGGGAGTTGAGAAAGGTGTCGGCTGGTTGCAAAGACCCTATAACCACGGATAATTATTTGTGAACCTGTTTGAGACGACATAAAAACTAATTTGTGATAAAGCGGTTTATTAGAACCTCCAATTATTATTATTATTACTTTGTCGTTTTGCCGTGAAGTGTAGTATTATCCGACTGACATTCTCAATTGGTGAAATTACATACCATGCTAAATATCCATTTTGTTAAAACAGAATAATAAAGTACCTGATATACTTTCCTTAAATCCAATTTTTCTAAAATATGTCAGGAAATGTTCGCAAAACAATGTATTCAATTTTAATTTCATATTTTAACATTTAAGCACATGTATTTTATTAGTCGTATTCAATTCTCAAAGCCGATTTTGCTAGTTTTTCCCCATTATATGTTAAGAAATATACAAACAAGAACTCGATGTATTTATGAACATTACAAATGTCCCCCAAACACTCCCGCAGCAATGTTTGCAGTGACAAAATACATACTACATACCAAACGTAGTGTCAACGCATATGGAGATTTAATATTAGCGCCCTCCCCTTGGATTTTAAAACAAGAAAAATGCAAAACGTATGGGCATATGAAGCTTAATTCATGAACATTTAGTTTCAGAATTCATTTTATGACAAATGGGATCCATTGACTTACACATGTGTTTGTGTTTAAAGTGCGTTAATACAATTCCTCTTAGAGCATTTAAATGACACAATTACTATAAAATTATATCATGATCGTGTGCAACATATTTTTTTGATACCGAATAATACAAGAAAGAATTTCCTTTTTATTGAAGATTTAACGGAAAAGTATGTGAAATTCATTACAAATGAGAAATTTCCCATTTTGGACGTTAATCTACACAGTTTTAAACCGAGTCTATTTTTCATACTTGCTTAAAAGTTAGCTACTTATGAAATCTTTATACATTAGGAATTAAATAAAAATTGACAACCGGTAAATTTGTCATAAAACACTTTAGATTTATACAAAAGAAAACATACTTTAACATTTGTTTCTTCATAACCAAAGGTCCTTGGGTCTTGATATTTAACAAGTAGGTTGTTCAGGTGGATGGATATAAGTTTTGTAAATGTTGGTGACCTTGACATTCGTTCAAGGTCACAAACAATCAAATATGCTAAAATAATTTCTTTTGTACGGAGAGTCGAACAACGATATTTTCCTTGCTTAAGTTGTTAGCTCACCCGACAGGAAGTGCTATAAAGTTTACTCTAATAAATTACCTTGACCTACTTTCAGTGTCACAGGGGTTAAATACAGTTGTGGGATCGCACAACGTTACACGATGTGCAGTGTGCGCACGATGTGCGAACGATAACAAATTGAACGATCATTGCTTGCGCACATTTGTGTGGACGATGGACGAACGTTGTGCGATAGAAATCGTGGTTGGTGTAAATTGAGAAATGCCTTAACAATAAATACGGTTCCGTCCATGTGTTGAAACACATGAACTTGGTTATATAGTATGTTTCTATATTTTAGCTACATCTATAAGCTTATCTTTCTGTCTATACGTTCTTAAATTTAGAAATGGCATTTTCGGTGTTTTTTAAACAACATAAATCGACACATTTTAAATTACAACACAGTCTCGGCAATACAGGTTAACATATCCACTTTATACATGTACCTGAACCGTAGTTTTCCCCGTCCGGGGAACTTACGTAACTCGCCAAGGCGTGAAAACCAGATGAAGGGGAGCTATAGACCAAAACGAATGCAAATAACAAATACTAAACGTCGAGTTATGTTTTCATAACGGTCATACGGTATCACATATCATCTCTATGTGTCAGACACAGGCCAGGTAAAACTCTGGTCACTCATCAAATTGTTATTTACCTTTTCTGGTACCTAGGAGCTAAACCCATTCTTGACAGTCTAACGCCACTATAACTATGTATAACACGCATTGTAAAATTGTACATAATGTTTATTATTGTGATGAGAAATTACAGTAATATATACTGTGTACATTATTGCGTACGATCCTTCCGTATTGTTTTTCATTCCGTAATATTGATCAAAACATTGTACCGAATCGCACAGTTGTGCGGCGAAAAGCAGGTACAACTGGGCGAACGATCGTTAAATCGCACAGTTGTGCGCACCATGTGTGGACGATGTATGCACGCTATTTTTGGTGCGTTGTGCTGTCACACAACTATATGTTAAAACCTTTAAGCATTTTTTTTCTGAATAACCTGGAGGACTAGATTAATAATACTTGACCAGGAGGTACTTGGCATGAAGTGCTATAAATTGTCTTAAATAAATTACCTTTACCTTCTTTCAAAGTCACAAGAGTCAAAACGTAAAACCTTTTTACATTTTCTGAATAACCAGGAAGCCGGAGCAATGATATTTTGCCAGTAGGTACATTGGAGAGAGTGCTTTATGGTTTTCACAAGTAAATGACCTTGACCTACTTTTGAGGTATGTAATATGTAAAAAAAAACTTTCAAACGACTTCTTCTAATTAGCCAGGACGTTCATAGTTATGATACTTGACCAGTATGTACCTGGGACAATAGGCTGTAAAATGGCACCAAATGAATTGCATTGTCCAACTTTCACGGTCACTCGGCTTAAATATGTAAATGCCTTTGAACAACTTTTCCGTCATACCATGTGGCCCCGGGTGATGATAGAGTAATATACCATTTTATTTATTATTATTATTATTTATTCTTAAACCCCTATTAAACACATAAGGTCATTAGGGCCAATAAAACAAATCATGTTAAAAGAAAAACATCAAACGAACGAAAAGGTAAAAGACAAACGTCAACTTGAATACATTGTGAAAGGGGCGATGATTTAATTATATCTTTCTGAACAGACCGACAGTTTTTAGATAGTTCAGAATGTAGAGATACTGACTTTTTCGAAAAGTGAAAAAACTCCCTTGTTGACTGAAGGTCAATGCAAACTATTTGTGTTTTACTGTTAATGGTTCGTGAAATGCTATGCATTGAGGCTGATCTTATTTGCCCAGTAGCAGGCTGTGAGAAACTATAAAGTTTCATTTAGTCTGGAACTTTCTTTAGCCAGGGAGATTCAATATATGGAAATAATTGCAAAAATGCTTTTATTAAGAATATTTCCCCATGATTGCTCAAATTTCCAGGTAAGCGATCAAGCCCCCTGGGACTCTAAACAATTGTTTTGAGTTAAAGATATAAATAATGTTATATTCCTTCATATTTTGTTTTATAAACAGGCAATAGGCAAAAGAAAATAATAATAAAGCGTGCATTAGTTTCGCTGTTAATAAAAAAAAGTTGTCTATAACTCAATCTCAGCCTTTAGTAGTTCTCAGGAAGAAAGATTACTTTTGCATATTTATTTACGAGTAATTACTGCTGCACTCAACTTTTTCAGTAATTATTACCATAACTTTAGTATGCATATACAATACCTACAACCATCATTGTAGCCCAAAAACAAAAGATTCAAATCTCCCTACCGTGACGTAACCCATTTCTCGACGACAGAGCTACGGAATGATCTCCCTTCCTCTTCCTTTTATGGCGCCTGCTGAAGGCCCGGAGCTTCAAAACTTTGTTTTGTCGGTTTGGTTTGAGTGTTAACTCAATTCATTGCGCAGTTTGTGTGCTTTATACAAATCTGCCCTTAATACTATGATTATTTATTGTTGAAAATTATTTTTGTGCCTTTTACGGCCGGTTATTTTACTTCACGTATGCCGATGGTGTGCCTCGCGTTCCGCCATTATTGTGTGAAAGGTTCCGACCTCTGTTCATTTCAGTGACGGTTGTTTGTTTCGGCAAGCGTTATTTATCTTAACCGTTTCGGATTTATATTACGGGTGAAATTCTTTCTAGGTTGCGTACTTTGTACCATCGTATTTTATATATATTTTTCCCATGTTCGTTTGCTTGTAAATTTTTGTCTACTTTCGCTTTGGAGGGGATGTCTCGGTCTGGACAGCGACTGATGACAGCTCAAGGGTATTCCCATTTCTTCATGGAACGGGACCCTCATGATGCTTGTCCCCAGTGTCGTCCTTACAATGAGGTTTCGCCTTGTGAACTGAAAGTTCACAGACTAAATCTCAGGACAGGCCTTCATTGTTTTTAAGCGACCCTCAGTTTGTCGTAAGAGAGATTCGTCTGCTTCTTACGGTAAGCGAGGGGAGCAGAGAGGTAGGGGTCGTGTCACCAGCTCTCTGGGGTCTGGTGGTATTGTCTCTGGGGTGGCCCTTCCTGTTCAGGAACTCCCTGGAGTAGGAAAGGGGCAGCCAGACACTGGCTTGGCACAACCCAGGGTCGAATTGGCTGGGAACGCCCGTAAGCTTTCGCGCTTGCTACGGGTAGGGACTACCGGTCGCCGGTCACCGACTCCCGGCATTCCAGGTGGTGCTGTCGTTGGGAACAGTTTTGGAGCCGGGCCTGTTCTTTCGGGTTCACGTCCTGGTGAGACTACAGACTTTCTTTAGGGATAGTCTGTGCGTGTCTACCGGGTGTTGGGTTTGCTGGACAGGGGGCCGGATCCCCCCCCCCCCCCTCCACACACACACACACACACGACATTCACTTTGGGGGCCTTATCGGCCACCTTTAGGACTTCTGCCTCTGGGGCATGCTCGTTGGTATCTGGGTCCAAGGGCAGGGTCCGGTCCTAAGAAGGTGTGTCGGACATTTAGGACTTCTGCCTATCGGGCATGCTCGTTGGTCTCTGGGTCCAAGGGTAGGGTAAACCTACAGCCACGGTCGTTAGGCGCACTGCACCTAATGGCCGTTATTAAACACTTTTGTGCCCTCAGCTCTGGCCACCGATAAATCTTCTTCAACCTGTAGTCCTTGGTATGCCGGGTTGCTGCAGTGTTGGGCGATTTTGCGGAGGTGCACGGCGCTGACTATGCCACACATGATGGCCTGCTTGCCCCTCAACCAGCTACGCTAGAATCGAGGGAACTTGCAGCTTGGCCCGGTAAATCGGTGGACCAGGTGGTGTTCGGTCCAAAGAACACCACAAGATGGAGAGAATGCTGCGTATCTCCATCCAGATTCTGTCTTGTATAGACTACCTGACAGTTTGTCTATATAGGGTATCCGACTTGCCTGAGGGTCGGATTACCGAGACAGAGCAGGCTGACATCAATGACAGAGTGATCTCTGCCCTGAACGGGCATTGATACCGCTGGCAGCTTTACAGGTGTCATCGCTCGTCAATGTCTTGTTGGCTAGGCGGTTTTTAGTTTTGAAAAACCGCCCAGTCGTTGAGCCTTACCGCTCCAGATTTTTGACTGCCCCCTCCTCAGGGTCCACTCTTTTTGAAGGGGCCCTTCCGTCTGGTCAGAAGGATTTGAAAGGGGACTTGGTCGCCTCTGCACTTCTGGTGAAAAGAATTCAGGCTGAGAAGGCCAGTACCTCGCAGGGGTCAGCGCCTCCTAATAAAGCTATACCTTCAGCTTCGCAGTCTTCTAGAAGTATAGGCCTCCCTTCAAGGGCAAAAAATGGAAGGGCAAGAAGGGTAAGAACCCTCATGGGGGTCAGAAGAAGGGTTCCTGACTCTCTTCTTATCTCCTTGGTCGTGTCAGACGACGAGTTTGGCCGGGGGACTGCATTCCTCTCGGCTCAAACTTAGGCCCTTCTCCCGGAGGATTAGGCTTCGGGTCAGCAGACGGTTCACTTTCCTGGCAAGGTCTCGATCTGCCACGACCAGATCTTCATGTGTGTGGTCGTCTTTCCGCTTTCCTTCCAGAGTATTAAGAAATTACGGTAGACGCATGGGCCTTGTCTGTGGTCAAGGAGGGGTTAGGCATTCCGCTAGTGCGGGATCCGCCCTTAGCGTTAGAGCCACTCTTTTTTCCTCTACCGGGGGATCCGGAAATGCCTCTGGCGCTCCAGGAGGAATTAAGGACCATGCTTACCAAGGGCGCGGTCGATGAGGTTCCTATGTCGGTATGCACTCCCAGGTTCTTCTCCAGAATGTTTCTGGCTCGGAAGAAGTCCGGGGCGTGGCGTCCCATCATAGATCAAGTGCCTTCAACAAGCACGTAGATTCTCCTCACTTTAAGATGGAGACTCCTCGGGGTGTTATCGCCTCCGTGAGAGAGGGAATGTGGGCGACTTTGAAAGGTAGATTTGAAGGACGCCTACTTCCACATCCCCATCAAGATGTTGGCACGGAAGTACCTCCGTTTTACTTGCAACGGAAAGGTCTTCCAGTTCCGAGCCATGCCGTTCAGGCTCACGACTGCTACTTTGGTTTTCACCAAGCTGCTGCAGGTGGTCGTGGGATTCCTGCACTCTCGAGGAATAGATGTTCACATCTATTTCGACGATTCTCTCATGCTCTGAAAGTCTTACTCAAGGTCGGCTTCATTCCTTCCAGAGAAAAGTCGGAGGTTTCCCCATCTCAGGATTGTGTTTTTCTGGGGAAACGTTTCAATACGGTTCAGGGCATCGCCCTTCCACCGATGGAGAATTTAGAGAAGGCCAGGGCTTTTGCTCTGACCTTCATCGGCCGGTCTCAAATCCAGGGACGTTGGTTTCTCAGTTTTCTGGTATATTTCAACGCCCTGGCCGATGTGGTCCCCTTAGGGAGACTTCACATCAGGCCTCTCCAGATGTTTCTCCTTGCCAACTGGGTCCCTTCTTCAAGTGATTGGGAAGCCTGGCTTCCTCTGAACCAGTCGGTCAAGGAGTACGCACGCTGGTGGACTCATCAGGACAATGTTCTCCGAGGGGTTCCTTTGTCCAAGCCGGTTCCCACCATGACCCTGTACACGGATGCATCCATGACAGGGTGGGAAGCTTATCTCGACGGGCATTGCCGGTCGTGGGAGTGGTCTGGGGAACAGCTCTGTTGGCTCTGCAGCCTTTTTGGAAGATCCTACATTCCAAGGTGGTTTGTGTGGCTACGGACAACACTACAGTTGTCGCGTATCTGGAGAGACAGGGGGAACCAGGTCTCATACCCTGTGTGCCCCTCGCTTTCTGCATTTTTCTTCTTTGTCAGGAAATGCAGTTGACAATTTGTGTCAAGCATCTACCAGGCAGGTTTAATGTTCTGGGGGATACTCTTTCCAAGCGCCGCCAGCCGGTTTTGACAGAGTGGCAACTGAATCCCTCGATTTTCGAGGGAATTTGTCAGGTGTGGGACAGGCCTCACATAGACCTGTTCGCCACTACAGTGAACAATCAGTTGCCAACGTGTGTTTCTCCGGTTTCAGATCCAAGGGCTTGAGCCGTGGACGCGCTGTGTCTGGATTGGGAGGGAATGTATGCATATGCATTCCCGACAAAACTGGTGGGCAGGGTGCTGCAGAAGTTTCGGGAGCATCAGTGTTCCCTCCTCCTGATAGCGCCCTTATTAGTGTTTATATGCGTGTTCATTAGCATGTATGTGTTTGTATACTGATGTATAACTAAATGTGAATTTGGAATGATAGATATTACTATATGTAAATTCAAAACATTGACTATTACCACGGACTTAGATAACATCTAATCTAATTCCGTGCTATAACATATATATAACTTAAATGTATATTGTGTATTATTGTACGTTTACATAGTTCTGCCTTGTATAACCCTTGTGTCTTTATTTGCATATGTATCTGTTTATAATGGCTTCTCATACTATCGTTGAGAATGTACATGTGTGCATTTTTCATGATCTTCGTCTACATTTTATTTGCGGATCGACCCGCATCATGCTATACGATACGCCAGAATGTATCTCTATTTTGACTTGTATTGCTTACCTTTTAATGGAAGCTTAAACATAAATCCTTATGATAAAATCCACAAAAATGCGTACACCTGATATTTTACCTTTATGATTTGATACGTGATGGTTGCTTTCCACATGCTTTATATATAATCACTACACTAGACCTTATTTATGAAAACTAGCTTCCTCAACCCACTCATACTTATATATGGCTATGGGAGCCGTGGCTCGGAGGCCCCATCTTTTCCTTTTTATTTTTATGAATATCGATATGCGTAGAGGAACATAGTATAATGATGGGTGAATTCTTTGATATTACTAACTAATACTGATATAATCAACATGTAGTTAGTTTCTCTGATGTAAATTGTGTGTGTGTGTATGATAGCTGTTTTATGTTGGTGTTACTGTAATATCTCATGCATGCTCAACTGGATTTCAGATATCACGACGGTGAAATTTCTTTATAACCGGATGACTGACCGATCCTTTCCTGTTCATAGTTTCCACATCGACAATGGTTAATTTGGTTTGTATTCTTATCTTTGAAAAGGTTTGTCTCCGCTATATTTATTATATTCAATCAAACTGTATCTCGATAGCTATCATGGCTTTCGTCAGATTTATTTGTATTATTTTATTACGTTTTCTAGATTCGATAACTTATCTTTTATTCTTATATCGCATCTTATAATTATGATACGGTGTTGTGACAAAGAAATAAATCCTGGTCCACTACAAAACATGAATCTAGTTCATTTCAATGTGAGGTCTCTTAGAAACAAAATACCCCTTATTAAAGCAGAGCAAGAAAATTCTGATATTGTTTGTATAACAGAATCCCATCTAAATCCTTTTATATCTAACACCGACATTTACATGCACTCTTTAACTTCCTCTCCTCACAACAGAAAAGTTAGAACTACAGGTCCAGGCGGGGGGGGGGGGGGGG
>NW_018408901.1:770662-812575 GCF_002113885.1 Mizuhopecten yessoensis | reverse complement strand
GGGGGGGTTATTGTTTATTATAAAAATACTATCATGATTAATTTAATTGGAAAGGGATGATATTGAATTGATCTGGTTAGAAGTAATAATTGATAATCACAAACTTTTACTAGGATGCATATACAGACCTGATAGTAATGTTGATTACTGGAACAAACTAGATGATATTTTGACCAGAGCTACTGATACTTCAATGGATGTGGTACTCACCGGTGACATTAATATCGATATGTTAACCCTTCTATCTAATCATCACCTTTCAAGACTCCTTACTAAGCATACTTTATCTAGCCTTATTAATGAACCTACACGTATAACTCAGGAGAGTGCCACTTCCATTGATGTTATCTTTACAAACAACCGAAACATAATTAGAAATACTTATACATTACCACCCTTCTGTAGTGATCATTCCTCTGTGCATGCATCCATTTTATTTAGTGTATTCAAACAAGCAAGTTTTAAGAAAAATATTTTAAAATATGAAGAAGGTGATTTTGAAAGTATGAATAACACTCTTCTTGATGTTGACTGGGTGAATCTATCTTCATTTTGTTTGTTTGTTTGACTTTGTTTAACGTCCTATTAACAGCTAAGGTCATTTAAGGACGGCCTCCCCTGGGTGCAAGATGCCTGCGTGTAGTGTATGTGTGTGTATTTTGGGAGGCTGCGATATGTTCGTGTTTGTCTCCTTGTGATAGCGCGAAACTGATGCCGACTTTATAGTGCTACCTCACTGAAACATTCTGCCGAAGACACCCAGCAGGACGCCCCACCCGGTCACATTATACTGACAACGGGCGAACCAGTCGTCCCACTCCTAATTTGCTGAGCGTTAAGCAGGAGTATAAACTACCATTTTTAAAGACTTTGGTATGTCTCGGCCAGGGGACAGAACCCAAAGCCTTCCTCACAGGGGCGAACGCTCAACAAATGGCCAAAAGTGAGGCATTGTCATGGATCAGGTAAATGACTTCATTCCTGTTAAAGTAATAACAGTACGTCCTAATGATAAGCCATGGATGAACAACAACATAAGCTTAAAGATGAGACAACGCGATAGAATTCACAGAAAGGCCAAATTAACAAATAGTCCTCACTTTTGGAACAGATTTAGGATTCTCAGGAATGAAGCCATTGACCTGATCCGTGAAGCTAAGTCAACATATATCAAAACCCTAGAAAACTCTTTAAATGACAATAAGATTCCCCCAGATAAATGGTGGAAAATTGCTAAATCTATCTCTAACTTCACCCCTCATGATCTTATTTAATAAAACACTAGAAACAGGAGTGATTCCTAATAGCTGGAAACAAGCAAATGCAGTTTATAAGGGTAATGGATCTTCTAATGTTGTTTTAAACTACAGACCTATTTCAGTAACTTCATGCTTTAGTAAAATAATGGAAAAAAATGTGTTTAAATATCTTTATAACTACCTGTTGGAGAATTCTATAATCACTAAGCACCAACCTGGATTTACACCTGGTGATTCAACAGTTAATCAACTCTTGTTTATATAAAATGAAATTTTCAGTAATATGGACCAGGGTAAGGAACTTAGATTGGTTTTCTGTGATATTAGCAAAGCATTTGAAAGGGTTTGGCATAAAGGTTTAAGTCATAAATTAACAGACAGAATGCAAAGATTAATGATATTACTGACAATGTTTCTACTAATATAAACTTTTTGCAGATGACACTTCTTTGTATGTAATCATAGACAAAATTTCAGTTCAGGCAGCCCAGGATCTCTCGAATGACATTGTAAACATAAGTGAGTGGGCTTATATATGGGATATACATTTTAACCCAAATAAAACAAAGTCAGTTGTATTTTCTAGAAAACATAACCACGTACAACCCCCAATATCTTTTCAAAACAATCAAATCACTGATTCAAAAACACACAAACATTTAGGACCAACTTTTACAGACGATGCATCATTGAAACAGCACATACAGATTAAATATGAAAAAGCATACAACAGATTAAATATTCTTCGTTATATCAAATCTAAGGTAGGTCGTAAATCATTGATTAAAATCTATATTGAATTTATTAGACCAATTTTGGAGTATTCAGACATCGTATGGGATAACTGCACCCTACAATCTATTGAATTACTTGAATCTGTACAACTAGAAGCAGCTAGGATTATAACTGGTCTTCGTTCAGGGATATCACACAAACTCTATAGTGAACATGGTTGGGAAACACTGTCTGCAAGAAGGTATAAACATAATCAATTAATGATTATAAGATAATGCATGGACTCTCACCTCAATTCTTGCAATATGTCACAAATCTTTTTATTAACAATCATAATAACAATCCCTAATCTCTTAGACAAACCAGACTCTTTAACACAACTATGTGTAGAACTAATAACTATTTTGACAGTTTTTTCCCCTTTATGTGCCGCGATGTCAACACTATGGATACTGATATGTTGAACTCTCCATCTCTTGCTCTGTTTAAAAAATTAAGAAATAAAGATAAAGTTAAGGACAGAGAAGTTACTTCAATTTTTTAAAAAGACGGTGAAAGAATGGTAAAAATTATTCTTTGCCAATTAAGAAATTCCTGTAGTAATTTAAATTCTGATTTATATCGTGACCATTTAATAGATAGTCCAACTTGTGCTTGTTCTTTTGAATATGAAACAGCCCAGCCTCTCATTATTTCTTCAATTGTCCACTTTATATCGAACAACGAAATACTTTGTTTACTTCTTTGAATAATATTAGTAATCATAACCATATGGCTTTAAATATATTTTTTCAAGGTTGTCCTACATGTGATCTGAATATAAACAGACATATGCTAAGTCATATTCAGATTTTTATTGGAAAAACTAGGCGTTTTAATTTGTATATGACGTAGAAAGCCATGATGAATTATCTAGATAGAATTGTTAATGGAATAACAAAGTATAAACTTTTTGATGCATAATGATACAACAGATTACAGTTGAGTAGGTTTGTTATATCTTGTTCATAATATTATATTGCCTTTCTGTCACATTATTTAAATTTGTACTTTTTACTCATAAACAGTATTAGTAGCAATGACAAAGTCTACTCTTACTGTACATATGATTTTTAGTTGTTTGTGTATCGTTTTTGCGATGTCCTATGATGAGTTTATCCCCATTGTGTTTGTCATGTTGGAGTTATCTCCCCTTATCCTTTAATTAGTATTACTCTTTATAATTTTTCATTTCAAAGTATCCTTAAATTAATTAATCATTATTGTTGTAACTGCATTGTATATATGATCAAATTTTGAGCCATTCATGGAAGGAATGTATATTGGCTTGCCTGTTATTCAATCCATTTGACTATAACATCTGTCAATAAAATTTGTTGAAATGAAAAAAAATGAAATGAAATAGCGACCCTGTGGCCGAGGCAGCCTTGGTTTCCGGAGCTTTTGTCGCTTCTTGTGGAAAGCCCCTGGCTCTTCCTCACAGAGCGAACCTCCTTCGCCAGCCTCGGTCCAGGAGGATGTACTCTCGTCCGGAGATCCTCCACCTTCACGCGTGGATGCTATCGCAGGAGGCCTCGCTCAGGCGGGCTTTTCTAGGGACGTGTCAGGTCCCATCGCTCGATCAATTAGGTCTTCCTCATCTGCCGTCTACAAGTCACGATGGAATATTTTCTGTGATTGGTGTGTCGGCAAGAAGGTTGATCCGATCAAGGCTACTGTCCAGGTGATTGCTGACTTCCTTCTTTTGCCGTTTAGGGAGCGCAATTTTGTCCCTGGCACTATCGCTTGTTATCGCACGGCCATTGGTAGTGTTCTCTTTATTCATGGTAGGCTCGTCCTCCTCTCTTTCTTCCTTGATAAGTGGGTTTGGGTTGGACAGGCCTAGGGTCTTGCAGTTGGCTCCGCAGTGGAATTTGCCACTGGTGCTCGAATCGCTGATGTGGGCACCTTATGAGCCTTTAGCGTCTGCCTCCTTGAAGTGTATTACCTACAAGGTGGTATTCCTTATTGCCCTGGCCTCAGGTCGATGGAGGAGTGAGATTAATGCCTTGGCTTCTCCAAGGAAGGAATTCCTTATCCAGAAATTTCTCTGCCGTTACCCTTCTCACTGATCCTGCTTTCATTGGATAAGAATCAGGTTCCTGGCTTCTCGCCCGATCCTATTGACTGCCTTTGTTGGGTCTGAGGAATGGGATAGGTTGCTCTTTCCCTGTCAGGCGCTTAGGTTTTACCTCAATCTCGTCAGTTTTTGCCCGTTAAGCAGGGTCAGCAGGATATCTCCTCTCTGTCAGGTCATCAAGTACGGTTACGACCACTCAGATTATCAGGTTCGGGCGTCATATAAGGTGAGAGCTCATGAGATCAGGGCCCTTGCTGCGTCATGGGCTCTCTTCAATGGGTCCCCCTTTCAGGAGGTCATATCCGCGGCTTTCTAACTACCTTTACGGATTTTTATGTCCAGTCCTTGGCTTCTCATTCTGATGGATTGTATTCCTTTGGTGGTTGCAGTCTGTGGCTGTTCCTCCACAGTAATTCAGTGATTTTAAATAGTATGCTTTCAGGCACCACGGTGGTACACCTGCTCGTTTCACGGGGAGGTTTTCCATTTTTTAATTCCTTTCGGGGCTTTATAAGGGGGTTCCTTGAGTTTGTTCCGTCAGCCTGGTCCCCCAGGATTCGAAGCATACACTACGGTAAGACGAATTCGCATACTAAAGTTATGGTAATTATTACTGAAATGAAATTGAGGATTTTGAAGTAAAACCAATTTTCATGATGTAATAATACTCCATAACTTTATGGAGTCCCACCCTGTATTCCTCCTCTTGCCTCCTCATCCCGGCTGCCTTTAGGCTCCATAAAAGGGGTTTGAGGAAGGGAGATCACACCGTGGCTCTGTCGTCGAGATACGGGTTACGTCACGGTAGGGAGGTAGGGATATTTGAAACTTTTGTTTTTGGGCTACAAAGATGGGTGAAAGGTATTGTATATGCATACTAAAGTTATGGCAAGTATTACATTATGAAAATTGGTTTTACTTCAAAAACCTCAAATTTGTATGACAAAAAATGTATCGGTATTTATCATAATAAACATTGATAATCAAATCTCCATGATTTAGCTAAATTGGACATTAATCATGTTTGGCATCCAACAAAAGTTTGTTACTGGTTTTTATATTGCATAAACATGATTCCATAGACAGAACACTTTGATTTGATTTTGTTGAACGTCCTATCAACATCTAAGGTAATTAAAGGACGTGCCCCCATGTGTGTTGTGCAAGTGCGTATCTATGCTGTTGAACTTGCCTCCTTGTAATAACGCGAAACTGTATAGTGCTATCTCACTGAAACACCATTCAGAAGGCACCAAGCACAGGATTCCGCCCAATTACATTATACTGACAACGGATGAACCAGTTGTTGCCATTCCCCTAAATGCTGAACGTTAATCAGGAATAACAACTACATTCTTTAAGGACTTTGGTAAATCCGGGCCTGGGGACAGAACCCATTGCCTTCATCACCTGGGCGAACGCTCAACACTTGAGCCAGAAGTGGGGTATTACCAAGCAAGGCGATAGGAAATAAAAGGTAGTTAAAAGTATTGCAATGAGCGCAGTAGATTATTTTGGTCGCTTTCGTTTCACCAAATAGAGGACACCAAATAAAATCCCCAATTCTTAAGAGGGATACCGCATTAGTCGCCTCCTACGATACATGCAGTGGGTAACAGCATGTGTATTATTTTCCCAATCGCTCACCTGCATGGGCGAGACAGAATATATAAATGGATTTTTTTGGAAGAAGTTTAAAATATAGACTACCGTTGTAACTGTATAAAAGCAAGTTGACAATGTAGGTTATATTTTAAATTAAAAGTATCACTACGCTTACTTCATATATACCAATATGACATATTTAATATTTAAAATAACAGTCGTTTTATACACTATACACGATCATAATTCTTTTTCAAAATAACATCCGCCTGTGACATAAATCTGTCATTATGTTAGGATATCCACTTCACTCAACCTAGTGTTATGCAGGGAGGTCCACTACGCTAATCAGTTGTAATAATACATTGTAATTAAGCATTGATGCAGTTATCGTTCATTTTTACATATCTACATATGGCGCGATTTAAAAAAAAAAATCAAGTCGGGGCCAGATGTTCACCCCACCGCATTCAATCATAAAGTGTTTCACTGTAAATAGCTGATCACAGCCATGACAACAAGGTTGGCCTTCCCCATGCAAAATATAGCTATGTGTGATGTAGATATGGCCTATGCGTAGTCGCGAGAGGACGATTTCCTCACTGCGGCTGTTCTAACTTTTGCACATGAACCCTACATTAGGTTGAACTGAAAATAACTTATTGTTTCTTTCTTCAGAGCATTTAATTTGCCAATTCGTTTTAATAAAATAAGCTGTTGAAGGTTTAAAATCAGAACCAAACCAAATTACTTCTTTCCCAAGGAAACCTAAGTGTATACAAACTATTTACTTTTCATCGATTATGAATCAATTTTTCAAACATTTAATATTTGGTCTTGTAGGCTCAAATAAAAATGCACAAAATGCCATACTGTTGGAGGAAACAAGAATACACTCATGTGGTCCTGTAGGTGACAAAATGCCATTTCACGCAGCCGTCTTGGTGAAGGCGTGTTCGCCATTAACTGCGCCACCCTAACACCCAAGTCGGAAGTGTGAAGCCCGTCGGTCTCCATGTATGGACGGAAGTACGAAACTCTTATGCGTAATGAAAATACAAAACATATATAGTATAACAAAATATAAACTAATGAAGAATGATTACATCCAAAAATTATTGACTTAATGGCCTAAATTTGTCCTAAATGAGGAACCAAACACAACACTTTGTCGACATATCCGAGATACATTTTCCAAGTAAGCGACAACAGCATATTTTATTATTTGTCTTGAAGTAAAGATTATTAAAAGAATAGTAATGTTGCAGCACAGGACAGCTACCCTGCAGTTTCGGGAACATAATAGCCCTGCTGTGCTGTATCCCACTACGTATCGAAAAAGGCGGCGGTTTGCTTTTTTCTATGTCTTCTGCTAAGAGAACATTTTTGATTTTTATATGTTCTCTCTATTTCCTGAAATCCCTTTATGTTTCGTAGAGACTTGTTTGACATTAACAAACCTTAGGCTTAGTGTTGAGCGTTCGTCAAAGAAGGGAAGGCAATGTAATCTGTCGCCTGGCCGGGACATACGAAAGTCCGGCATTTAGGGTTATCGAAAAAACCGACTTACCCAGTGTCAGTATAATGTGACCAAGTGGACGACTATGCTTGGTGCCTTCGACACGGTGTTTTATTGAGGTATCACTCCTAAAGTCGACGTCAGGTCTGCGCTATCGCAAGGAGGCAAATCCATCAGTGGAGGCACGCCCTTGAATGACCTTAGCTGTTAATAGGACATTGAACAAAATAATACCAAAACCAATCAAAGCATACGGACATTAGAGACATAGCTGATATTCCTAAGATATTTTTCTAAGGTTTTCCAGAGATTCTAATATAAATTAAACTTTATTTATTTGCTTCAAAACAGTTATTAGCTTTGTTATTTGTTGACTCGAATGGAAGCCAACAGCGGGTCTGAATAACACAATAAAGGGTCAATGATGTGCTAGTCATATTAGTAGATCAGGATAGAAATGATAATTGATTTCGTCATGTACTTTAAGAATTCATTTCCTTAACACGCGTCCAGATGTCCAAAAATACATAAGTCTATGAGTTGTTAGTGTCAATTTGTGTGAAGGTCAGTAACCGTATTGCCGCCGGCTACATTACTCAACCATGCAAGTGTAAGAAAAACAGTTTATCTCAGTCTGTGGCCTCGGCCCTGTGTGGCTATCTCGGCTGTTAGACCTAATATGGTGTCATAGTGTTGTGTTTCCTTACAGGAATGCTCTAGGTCTTTGTTGACTGTCTAGATCGATAAAGATAGAAACACTCTATAGGAATGAATTAATTACAGTCTTAGCAAACGCTTGTAACTTACAGACATTCGATTATTTTGTTTACCCCTGAAACCTAACCCTTTGATAAGCGTCCAAGTGATAAGGAAAATAATCCGGTTCTGTCTGAAATGAAAAGTGTGGAATGATGTTTCGTGTCATGTGTATATGGCTTTAAAAGTCTGTGTCAATGTCGAATGGACTTTCGTAATTCGTTGTGCTGATGTAATGCGTGACACTTAAACACGTAATATTTCACTATCACCCATTATATCGACATGCATATATGTGCTTTATTTTCCTATACGTTAGGATTATATAGGTGATGCTATATAAATTCAAATGGAAGTACTAAGGAGCAAAAGCTATGACTGCAATAACCTAAGAAAGACTATATAAGTTGTGGTTCGCTCTGTATGACACCAAGTAGTTAATGCGTCTGACATTCTGCTACCATTAGCCCCCCACCACTGGGACGCGGGTTCGATACCTACGTGGGGCAGTCGCCAGGGAGTGGCCGTAAGTCGGCGGTTTGTCTCCGACTCTCCTCCACCACCAAAACCTGGCACGTCTTTAAAACGACCATAGCAGTTTATAGGAGTAAAACACACGCATACTAAACCGAATGAATCGCTCTGCAGAAGAAATAAATGATATATAATGGAAAACAATATCACAAGCTAAAGGGAACACATATCAAGGTGAAAAATTTAACACAATGTACAATGAATATGAAAACAATATCTGTCCAAAAATGAACAACTTCAAGTAACATTTATGACACACCATACGTGAAGCAAAATAATTTGAAGGACAACAAACCAGGTAATAGGCTAATTAAAACGTGATTAGTATCGTAAGCTTTAACTTTCCTCTTTACAAACGAAAGCACCACATATAAAGCCTGTGACTTTGTACACAACAATACACAAATAGCTCTAACTCTAAATTTTATACTGATGAAACAAAAAAAAGAGAAACCGAGATTATATTCAAACAAGGAACCCTCATTTAACATAGCAGTACTTTGTAAAATTATTGTTTTACGCTGATCAATTAGATTATTAAACCTCGTGTAATACAAATGCTGCGTTTTGTCATAGACTTACATAGCTTGTATATATTCCTTACAGAAAGGCTTATTCCTCAGAGGAGAGCTGAAGCCGAAACACTAACCAACACGATACTGCTAATATCAACACTAAACCATAGTGCTCCTCAGACACTGGCGGACGCGGAAACATCAAATTTGGAGACATGAGAAGCAGGCTGTGAGATTATTGACTAATCAGAAGAGACCATTGGGAGGCCCCGCCTCCCCAAACACAGCACGAAACGCTATCTATATCAAACATTTCTTCATAAGGCAATGGTGACTCTTAGTTAGCAAAATCATCTATTTTCCGTCTCTGAAGTCTCGGATCCACGTGTTCCTTGATTCTGTACTTGAAACACTGTGTATGAAGTTTGATGTTTCTCCATTTTTCACTGGCGTCGTGAAAATGTCCATAGCACGAGGGGTCTACTTTTTAGCTGTGATCTGCGCTCTTGTTTACTGTGAAAGTAAGTATGATTTACAAATTACTTTGTACCATAAATTTATATATTTATCGACATATCCTAATTCTCCGCAAACATTTTATATAATGCTGGTGCCGCAATTTTCTTATTGACCGATAATTGGATGTTGCATTAGGTTTATCCAAAATTTCAAAACAGTAAAATTTAAATTCAGTAAAATGATACTAGAGAAAGTTCAATTATTTCAACTTAACTTGTACACGAATTATTTAATAAAAATGGTCATTGTTGACATTATTTTTGATTATCAACGCCAGGATAAAAAGGGTGTTCGTGCAAGTTCAATAAAGAGAAACAGATACGGATTTATGACTGAGCAATGTATACTTATAGTTCAATCGATTCAATTTAATCGTCTATGAAACATTTTGAGGAAGTGACTGTTTTCTGGAACAAACAAAGTGCGATACACTTGTATGATAGTCGCATCGATCAGAGAATCGAACGGTGTTTCTATGAGAGCCTCTTCTTGTTGTGTTCCTTACATCATATTAACTGACAATTTTGTTCGTGTGCTTCATGAAATTATGATTCCCTTCTATGATTCAGTTAAGACAAAAATGTATAAAACAAAATCCATGTCATTGCTCTCCGATGTAATTGATATTGACGCTAATAAGTTTGTATTTTTATACGTTGCTTATCTCAGTTGAAATTACTTTAATTTTCGTCATAGAGACAAAGAGCTTGCATGCCTATAGTGCTTGTAGTAAACAGTTCATCAAGCCATAAATATCAATTAAATACCAGCTAAGCTACTGGTATATTAATTCACAAAAGTACATATAAATTGCTTTGGAAATATATAAAGTTATTACTGCAGCCTATGCAGAAACAGTGCAATAATTGTTTGATTAAATTGACACGTTACCAAGACATCTAAGATAATTGACAATATCTATTAAAATAGATGGCAAACGCTTAATTACACATACACAGTAGAAGGAAACAGTTTTTGTTACACATGCAATACATTATGACGACACTTTTAATTCAATCCATGTGTGTTGTGTAATCAATTAAGTTGTACCATATAATTATACTTAATTACAAACGGAACATCGAGCTTGAAAATGTATGAGGTTTATTGCAACTCCCTGAAATTTTGTTAGTAACCTTGGTATCTGCGATCGTTCATCAGCAGCTTCGACACAATAATCCAATAATACAATTTGTAAGAATCGTCACTCGAATTAAAAAAACTACTGGTTTCGACATCTTGCGAAGGGCATGAGGTCGAGCGCCGTAATATTATTTTTTCCGTACAAAATTTATTAGTTTCTTTCGGAAACGAATTATTTCAATGACTTTTTGCGTGATTTAAGGCGTCATTGTATCGTCCAATCTTGTATCGTAGGCGACATGTTGGCAACTTAGTGATGTTTCTGTGTGCCATATTGTTTGCTTGTGGTTTAACAGGCTCGCAACATTTAACGTCATATAAGGACATATGTCTAGGGAGGGAGGATCAACCGAAAAGAAAGCGTTTGTAAGGCGGCAAGGGCAAGATACTAATTATGATTATTGTATGACCAATAGTTTAAGGTAGGTTAAAATTGTAGAGACATAAGTTGTTTCGAAAAGAGATGTGAGATCTGTTATATTATAAAAAGATTATCAAAAGATTATCTTGTTGGCTTTAGTTTATGCAATCTATAAACACTTTATTTACTTTAAACGGTTCAAGTTATGCTTCGCATTGAGGCTGGTCTTCGTTTGTCAAGGGAAAAAATGGGAGATGTATCATTGACCAATCCGGAGAAGGGCAATACATAGAGCCCTCATATTGCAATCGGGGCAACATTCTTTGTAGCCATAAAGTTACCTCTAATTCTCGAAATTGAAGCTTTACACCTTCAGATGTAAGATACAATGACGTCGATAACATAGTACTCGTCTGTTATAGTATAGCTTGGCTATTATGTTTTCAAGCTAGTCGTACTTCGCATGGTTTTTTCCGATGGAGTCAACACGTGAACGAAACAACGCCGTGTTTATTTCAGCATTTAATAGTATGTTCTTTGCTTCAAAGTGCTTATTTACTCATATAAATATACAATCTTTAAATTTGTGATGAAATGAAACTTTCCATCAACATATCAGCATATCATTATTAGCATTTTATTATTCGAACTTTTATCCACAACAAAGAAAATTTTACGCAAATGTAAATGTGAACAATAAAAGTGGGTATAGTTGGTCTTTTGGAACAAATCAAACATTTTTCTAGAAAAGAGCGTTAAGAACTGTCATATTTCAAAATTTTGGGGTTGGCTAAGGACAATGAAATCTAATAACAAGTGTTTCACAACAAATTATTAAACTTTAGTATTCATTTTATTAAAAACAATAGAGACAAATCGAAGCATACATGGGATCTGCGTTACTGGCAGCAGGCAAGTACTCCAACATACCGTTTCAAGCACACGTCTTATCTTTTGAATACCACAATATATACCCTGCAAACTAATGTCAATCACTTATTCAGGACCAGAGGCCACATTAAATCTAAAGCATAATGTGCAGTCAAACAAAACAAGAGACAAAACCATATGCTTTTGAAAAATAAGCGTTCCCTGGACCTCACGTTATACCCGTAATAGTGTCTCCTGTTAGATGTTTAAGTCACCAACGATTTCAATCAATGTAAACAGATCTTTCATTATGGTAAACAATGAATCGGTTTGGTTTTTGCTGTGTTGGGTTTAACATCCTATTAACAGCCATTGCCGTTTAGTACTTGTACGTGTATTCTCGAATTGGTATGTTTTGAATTTGCTTCCTTGCGAAAGCGCGGATCTGTTGTCGGCTTTTGAGAGCTACCTCGCTGAGGATTTAACCTTATAATGTAGAAAATCTTACTTAGTGTTTTGATTTACTGAACAAAACTATCCAGAAACAGTTTATGCTATTCATAGCCAGGTACGAACTAATAAATCGGTAATTTCTCTCCATAAGCAACGGATATTGTGATGTTACTATACGGTTTTTTAAAATTTGATAAATCATACGGGTTACATATATAAATATTCAACATTCAGCTCTGAAATACTAATCAATTTTCCTGGCGAACCACTTCGTCTTTCCGGCGTTGTCTCCTTACGTTCCTATCCTCATAACATCCAGGCTGTTGAGAGGACCTTCAACCTCAAACAAACAAGAACTAATGAACTGCAGAAGGAATATGAATTTGATTGCATTGAATTACTGAATGAATAAAATGTCGGATAGGCCCAGATAGAATCAATTGATCGTTATAGGTATTCAAATAACTACTGATCAGTAACATCAAAAGCATGTTGCGATTCTAATAAGAAAGAATATGTGGAAAGAGTATTGATATTTTCTGATTTCACATTTATTCCCCTGTATTGACATATCTATGGATTCCAATGATTGCCAGTGTGGTCGTTGACAGAACTGGAGCATATATTTATCACAACTAAATCTTATGTCAGCCTTTTTCTATCGATCTGTAATATGGTATAGCTTGTGGGTATACATTTGAAACGTTCTTCAAAAGTTGTCAAAGCTGGCATGTAAACAGCAGTTTAAGCTTACAAGCACAGGGAATTAGGTAAGAGGAACGCAACAAAATGCATTGATGGTCGTGAATGAAATAGCGACGGGTATCAAGAGTTGTTTGTTTGGTACATGTAGTTCAATCACAAGGTCATTTGCTGCCTTAAGCTTAAAAAACAGAACTCGAAGACGTTTGACAAATTTAAATAGCGTTCACGTAGTGTAAACGTTTTATTCAATTAGATGCCCTTTCTCTGACTGAACATAATAATAATTGGCAAGAGGACGTAAACAAGGGAACATCGTGTTTTTATACACCCGTCGTCCGACGGGTCGTTTTCTGGTATGGGCTGCGTTGTTCGTCCGTCCGTCCGTTAGCTTTTCCTTGTCGTCATCGCTCTTCTGCCTTCATCATAAACATATCTTGATGAAACTTAGTACACATATTGCATACCAAAATAGCTCGAACGAAAATGCATTTCAGAAGTTTATATGCATTTTTGGTGGTGAATTGACTCTTTTACTGCCAAAAAAGGGTCATTGTGAAGTAAATGCAAGAACTGTTTTTATTGTTCAATCAATTCCTTTATCAATTCCTTTCAAATGTTGTACGGTAATCCTAGAAGCAAATAATGTTCAACATATATTAAGGGTTTGTCTGTCGAGTTTCAACTTTCTTCGTTTGAGCATATACCACTTGACATAGCAACGCTATACTTTATTTTTGTAATTAACTTTTGCTTGTTTACACCAAAACTCAAACAATTGTTCTCCGATTTTTATTGAACTTCTTGATTGTTTCATTACCTGAATGATTTGATAAGTTCTTAAATCGTGAAATTTGAACGCTATTCGGCAGAGCTATGCCCCTTTTTCATTGCCAACTGAGGGCATTATGTCGAAAATGAAAGAACTTTCTAATTATTTGTTGAAGACTCATGTACCTCAAAGACAGGGTTCTAGTTTTAGTAATAGCAACATTGACCACGCTAGTGTCATTCTGAAAAAAAAAAGCTTGCATAAAGACAGTTAATAAATGGCAACGTCACAGTCACCAACAACACAGTGGCAGTAAACACATTTATATCATAATAATAATAATATACAGCATTTATATAGCGCGCTATATAATTTGTAAAATTACTCTAAGGCGCTTTACAACATATGTATAATAGTATTGGTTATAATTGTGAAAACAAACAACAAAGGCTTGCAATCACTTTCATACATTTAACAAGCAATGTGCACATAATTGAACAAATCGAAGGGTGATATTTACATGACGTCTTTGCAAAGATTCTAAAATGCAGACGTGAAGAGGTGAGTTTTTATGTCCCTCTTGAACTTGGCCAGAGTATTCGACTTCCTAATAGCAGATGGTAAGCTATTCCACATAGTAGCCGAAACCCCTCCAAAGCATCTGTTTCCGTAGGTCACAGTACGAGATTTTGGGACACACAACAAAGATTCTGACTCCGACCGCAGTGATCTTGACGGCTGATACAGGGTAACAAGTTCCTGTAGGTACTGAGGAGCTGTTCCATTCAGTGCCTTGTATGTGTATACCAGAATTTTGTACTGCGACCTGTATCGTACAGGTAACCAGTGCAACGAATAAAGCGCAGGTGTGATGTGCTCTCTCTTTCGAGTACGAGTAACTAGCCGTGCTGCAGTGTTCTGAACCCTCTGCAGACGACTAGTTAGTTTGTCAGATATACCACAGAGCAGGGCGTTACCATAATCCAACCGAGAGGTAACAAGTGAATGCACCAAAATCTTGCATGCATCTGCAGTTAGAAACTGCCGAATACAGCCGATGTTCCTGATCTGGTAGTAACAGGATTTGGCAATAGCGTTCACTTGTTTCTCCATGTTCAGAGAACTGTCAAAGTATACCCCTAGGTTTTTAACAGCTGGAACAGTCTCAATAGTTCTGGCACCAACCTTGAGCTGGAGAGCCACTGTTTGCTGACACTTTGGGGAAAAGACGATTAGTTCCGTCTTTTCCTGATTAAGTTTAAGCATGTTGGCGTTCATCCAGATACCGACATCTGTCAGACAAGCTTCCAGACTTTCTGAGACTGTATTCCAACTGTCCTGTGGTTTTATGACCATGTAAATTTGTGTGTCATCAGCATAGCAATGATAGCGAAGGCTATGGCGACGACAAATCTCTCCAATCGGTTTGGAGTACATACAATATTTTCGTGGTCCTAACACCGACCCTTGAGGAACCCCGAAATCTAGTACTTTGTCATGTGAGGTGGCAGATCCAAAAGCATGACAAGAACCGCTCTGCACTTGTCATCCAATGCAGAAGCTATATCACTATGTACACGTAGGAGGGCCGTCTCAGTTGTCATCGAGATGAACCTCTAAACGCCGGGGCACAACCTTCTCCAAGATCTTAGACAGAAAAATGCAGATTTGAAACTGGGCGGTAGTTTTTCAACTCCTCCTTGTCCATTCCAGGCTTTTTTAACAATAGTCTGACATGTTTCTTCTTGAAACATAATGGAACCTTTGACTCCGTCAATGATTTGTTCATGATTGCGGTAATCAAAGGAAGCAGTGCTTCAAGACATTGCTTTAATAGGTCTGTAGGCAGTGGATCAAGCTCACAGGACTTCGATTGCGAGGTCATGATAATGTTGCGTAACTCGTCCTGGGTTGTTGACGACAGCTTTGTCAATGGTTCCCCATCAAATGCAATGTCAGCAGTCATGACAGAGATGTCAATGTCAGCAGGTGTTCACTTCGGTAATATTTTTCCTGATTGAGCTGATTTTATTCAGAAAGTAATCACTGAACTTGCTTGCTAAGTCTTTTCACGTCTAGTCATGTCACTACCTGCTTCCAATATATCAATACCCTTCCGAGGGTCTGACGGGCGTATCATGCTTCTGCTCGCAATTTTCTTATATATAAGTCAGAATAGAGAGGACACAAAAGAAATTAATAATATATTACACAGTAGGAAGCAGCTTTCATTTTTTCTTGGCCCCGGACCTGCATGTCTTGGGTAGATGTTGATATGCTATCCCTTTCATTTCATTTCTTGTCTATTTTTAGTAGACCTATTTTAACCTCAAACTACACCTCTATTTTGTCAACAATAAAATAATGTCGGCATAAACAGTTTGATCACCAAAATGTTAGCGTGTAGCTTATTAGACATGTCTTGTGTCCGCAGTATGATCAATAATGCCTCTTACGTCGTAAGAAACATTATTAAATCAGCATTCCAGAACGTGTCCTTTCGTCGAGTGATACGAGTACTTGTATGGCGTTTACGTATTAGCTGGTCGGTAACAGACATGTTAATGGAGTTGGTCCTTCTATAACATAATGTTCCATATCGATTCTCGCTCGTTAGGTATACGATACGTTTATGTGAATCAGTTTCGAATTTTGAATATACAATATTTCACGATGATGGCGATATTTGGTTTTACATGTCTATTTTGAAAGATGAAGTTTATATTTTACATGTCTAGTTTAAAATATGAAGTTCTGATAATCTAACAGGGTTTTTATTATTGTTGATAGTGAATATCCTTACATGTAATAATCCAACCTGAGTCTCTTCAGATTTGGTTTTCTAACCTGTTTCATGTTGCTCAATGAATATTTTCACGCCAAATTTAATTTAATCCATTTTGATCTTAAATAACTAATCCAATTTAACGCTGAGCGATAATTATCGTCTTTATTTTTTTATAACTTATGCGTTCGAGTAAAGTCTACCGCGGAGTGCGTCAGTCGATATCACTTTACCAGGTCGATATAACAACGTATCGACTTCGACAAAAGTCCATAATTGATAAATAGTTTATAGTGCTGGTATGTCTTTTTTAAATATTAAGGTTGATTTATACATTTGATATTTTATTAAGTGTGACTTCATTGGGATGTTTTCGCAGACGGGTTGGAATAAATATTGTTAAGAGCGTGGATTGTTATGAAGTTATTTCATCTTGTAGATGTGTTGGGAAAATCGACCTTTATAACATACAGTGGGACGTGGATTTGAAGTATCATGGATTGTACCACAAGTTAAATTTGACACAATTTGAATGTGGACTAAGTGGTTCTAATGCTGTGTTAGGTGCCTTCGGCATGGCATTTCAGTGGGCATTATAAAGTCGGCATCAGATCCGCGTTATCACAAGGAGGCAAATACACCAACATACCCTGTCTCCGACACACTTGAAGCAAAACTGGACTGGATCGATCGTCGGCGACCAGATAGCTCAATTGGTTGAGCGTCCTTCTAGAGTTTTGGAAGGTCCCGGGTTCTGGCCGTGCATTTTTCCTCTCCTGTTACATTTGGCACCCAACGAAGTATACCCACAGAAGGTGGTATAGGGTCTCGCGTCTCTTCGGATTCGAAGACTTTGTTAAAACAGGGAGGAAGGTAGCGGAACTGAACTGGTTCGATCGTCGGCGAACAGATAGCTCAATTGGTTGGTTGAGCGTCCGTCTCGAGTTCGGAAGGTCCCGGGTTCGAACCCCAGTCTGACCGTGCATTTTTCCGCTCCTGTAACATACTTGCATGCAATACACAACACTCATGGCGGCACGTTCTTAAATTACTTAAGCTGTTGATATTATACAATATTAAACCAAACCAAACTTTAGTGATACCGAGGACTCAAAACGATGAACATTCAATACTATCAAATAGGGCACAAAGACAGATAATAACGTAATGCACTACAGTAGGGAAAACAATAAGAGTAGGCTACGATCTGTTCAGATGACGCTCACGTTACATTTTGATTAAGAACTTCAAGAAGTGTTTAGTGTCGACCGGGGATTGTCTTGTAAAACCTTGAGACGTTCTGCATGGGATGGTCCGTTGCAGCAATCCTATGAATAAAGTATTACTCAGTATGGTTAATTTGTAGTATATAATTCACTGCTACCAAGGGAAAAATATACTAGGTATGATATTGGTAATACATAACCAAGTTTTGTTGACTTGAGCAGCATAATTGCTGAACGTATTGCATTCTGATAGCTGAATTAATCCTCTCGCGACTGTGCATAGGACATACCTACATCACAAATGGCTACATTTTCGTAAGGAAGACCAGCCTTATTGTCATGCATGCGATCAACCATTTACGGTCAAATACTTAAGGAGTGACAGATTTTATGATGTACCGCCTATGAAAAGATTATTCGATACAGTTTCTATGCAATTAATATATGACTATTTACACTATTGATTTTTACATAAAAGGATGATATATTGTGCAGAAAATTTGTTCGATATTGATGTATTTCTTTAATCATTTACATATTTTAAATTTTAAGCTGTTGAGTTTTGGTTTACTGTGTTTATAATCGTGAATGTCTCTTTTTACAATATTGTTGGCCCTTAATGACTCACATTGTCGGTGGGTCGTTAAACAATACAAAAATAAAACAAACAAAAACAATCCTTTCCTTATAGAAACATAGAATCTAACCGAGCTTATGGATCACACTTATTATTGATCTATTCTTAATTTCAGGATTTTCGTGATAATTGCCTCCTGTTGTCGTGTAGACCACTAAGCAAAAGGTGTTCTACCTCGAAGCAATAATTAACGCTACATACATTAAACGGTCATCATGGTCAATCCTTTTTCATTATCCGATGTCTAAAACCTTTTTATCTTGACATTGTTCGTCCCGGATCGAATGGGATCCACATATATAAATACTTTCCAGAAGTACACCTGTACTGCGAGACCAAACGACTACCACATGAGTTTGAGTGTAAACTATCTGTGGTAGCCAAAAAAGGGAAATGTGTATCGTTTTACGGTCACTTTCCGTTTTCACTGTGCTCTATATACATGTATGTTTCGGGACACATGAAACATTGGAGTTTTAATTTTTGTTCACCGTGTAGTATCTCTAATAAGGTCAAAATGGATAAACTGGCCATATAGTGAAATCAAACATTTTCTTTGTTTTGCTTTGTTGTAGCTATTATAATAACAAGCAAATTCGTGGAATTTATACCCCCCGCTTGCAGGTCATATAGGTTTACATTATTGAGGTTAGGTTTAAACATGGGAGTATTTAGCTGTTTAAACATAATATATAGCTTGAAACTCGAAGAAGAAAAAAAATCTTATACAGAAGTTAGACTTTTATTGAACATGTAAGTATTACGGTGTAAATTAATCGTTTAATCCATCAGAATTTACTAACTTCATTAATTATCCGTACATATGCACAAATCACATCGGTTGGCAAACTTAGAATGAGTCGGATGTGCATACGGAATTTGTCACAATTATCACACGAAACCAAAGAGTGCTCGAGATGGGTGGAACGACAGCGGAACACAAACATTGGTATCAATTTTGAAGGAATTTGGCTAATATTTGCTTGCGTTATTAAGCGCAAACTGCAGATTTTCTTCAAAGGTAGGTACATCGACATTTGCAAATTCTATCTGTTGAAAGACATTAGATAATGGATGTTATCTTTACCGTTTTGCAACTTAAGATTGTCTCTCTGTCCCTTGCCGATTGTGGCTGTCACAATATTAATCAGGTGCTTTTTAACTTATTCACTGAAGAAACATATTGGGCCAGTGAGAATTATAAATGAGAATTTGTTTCTGATACGAAACCTCTGTTTTCTCAAACTCGCGTCCAAATTGTTGTGAAACTGTCAATGACATCCTTCAACAGAAAGTTAATAAAATCCTTGTCGGTATTCAATTTGGTCACCAAATAACCGTTATTTAATGACAACTTTGATTTGGTATATTACGTCACTGAGTGCAACTAATATATAGGTTAATAGGCTATATTGTTTTAAACCAACATGATGTTTTGAGAATTTTTAAATTGTACTTATCTGATTAAAACACAATTGAAGTGGTTCCATTTACTACATTTATATAGAACAGCGAGAAATGCAAAACACAACAATGCTTGATTTTTCCTTAACGCTGTACATTAAATGATTTGTTGATGGTTTTCGATAGCACGACCACACTCCTACTTTGGTACAAACCAAAATGCTGTTGTCGTTTAATGCTAGGAGAAATAATTAATAAACGACATTTTATAATTGTGTTAAAGTCGCTATTTGGCAAGAATTACTCGTTTTACGAGTTAAAACCAACTTAACTGTAGGGCTGCTCTTAACCTGTATTTATGCGTAGAGTTTCAGGTCCCCAGGCTCTACGCATTAATCCTCTAACCTAGAACTGAATGAGGTGCGTAAAAAATGAAGAAATCTTTTTATGATCAAATCGATAACAATTTTAATGTATGATAATCGTTCTCTGTTCAACAGAAGAAAATTCCAATTAATTACTTAAAATAATCTAAAAGTATCTTAGTTTTGCAAAGTCGGTGATACACTAAGGACACTGTCGTGTCTTCAAGTGCAAAAGGGTTAAGGTTCTATCTTTATCTGATTTGACTTCTTGAAGTACGTCATGAAAGACAGCCTTCGTGCTACCGCCTGTACTTAAACATATAATCAACCACAACCTCGTTTGTATATGGTTTAACGTCTTCGCAACTGTTCGGGTCGTATTAACACGAGGGCCTAGAAGGACACAACCGAAACCGAGGAGTAGGGAAGTGAAGAAAGAAAAGACGGTAGACCTCTAACATTGCAGTTTCTGTTCAATCAATATGTAATTAATTACACTCAATTGATCTCTATAATAAGATTCGATATTATTTATAACAAATTTGTTCCTGTCGATATATTTTTACACCTTTTAAACCTTTTTAGTTTTAGTTTGATGCATTCATTTTTAACTCACCTGCCTGAAGGGCAAGTGAGCATATATCATGATGCAGCGTCCGTTGTCCGTCCGTCCATCAACTTTTCCTTTAAACGACTTCTTCTGAAAAATGGACAGACATAGAGTCATGATATTTGGCCGAAAGCTTCGCTAGTAAAAGCCTAAGAAAGTTTAAAGAATTAAAATGACCTTGACCTATTTTCAAAGTCACAAAGGTCAAATGTGTCAAAACGTTTCAAACGACTTCTTCTTAAGAACTAAAAGGTACAGAATCTTCAAATGTGGCTGCTGGCTTCCTGCAAAAGAGCCCGACAAAGTTTGCGAATACTTTCCTACTTTCAAGGATACAAGAGTCAGATATGTCATCGCTTCAAATGACTTCTTCTTAAGTACTGAAAGGTATCGAATCTTCATGTTTGTCTGATGGTTTCTGACAAATTTTGAGAACGAAAATGACTTGTAAGGTCACGGCGTCAAATATGTCAAACACATAAAACCAAATTTCTGAATAATTGACAGGCCTAGAATCATGATTTTTGTCTGAAAGCTTCATTAGTAAGAGCCTGACAAAGTATGAGAACGAAAAAGATTTTGACCTTATTTCAAGGTCACAGGGGTCAAACACTTAAGCGAATTCTTCTGAAGAACTGAAAGGTATAAAATCTTAATATGTGACTGGTAGCTTCTTTTGGTGGAGCCGGATAAAGTTTGCGAACGAAAATGGCCTTGACCTACTTTCAAGGTCACAGGGTTCAAATATCTCAAACAATTCAAATAACTTCTTCTGAATAAAGGACAGGCATAGAGTCTTTAAATTTGGCTGATAGTTTTTTTTGGTGGTGCTCAACAAAGTTTAAGAACGAAATTGACCTTGATCTACTTTCAAGGTCATATGGGTCAAATATGTCAAACACATCAAACGACTTGAATAATGGACCGGCCTAGAGTCATGATATTTGGCTGAAAGCGAGTATTCGAGTGAAAATTACCTTCACTTTCTATCAAGGTCACAGGTTTCAAATATGTCAATCGCTTCAAAAGACTTCTGATGAAGAAAGAAAAAAAGGAATAGAAACTTTGGATGGAGGTCGACGAAGTTTGCGAATAAAATGACCTTGACCTACTCTCAAGATCACTGGGGTCAAATATGTCAAAAACATCAAATGACTGCTTCTGAATAAACGAAAGGCATAGAATCATAATATTTGGCTGGTGGATTAGTGGGATCAAGCTCATCATCGTATGGTAAAGGAAATGAACTCAACCTACTTAAAATGTCACAGAGGTCAACAACACTTCAAACGACTTGTTCTGAAGAACTAAAACGCATAGATTCATAAGGTTGGACTGGTAGCTGCTTGAGTTAGAGCCAATAAAGTTTGAGAAGGAAAATGATCTCCAGCTACTTACAAGGCTACAGGAAAAATATGTCAGAACCGAAAAGCATAATATCATATAATATTATTTGGCTAGTAGCTTCAAAGGATTGAGCCGGCACAGTTTGCGAATGAAATATTTGAAGTACAGTATAATATTTAATGATAATAATTTGCTATGACTGCTTAAATATCCAGGTTCGCAGAAATCCAATATAGCTGCCATTTTGAAAAACTAATTCGAACTTAAAGTCAAGCTTCTGGGCCGATTGAATTGAAACTTGGATGGAATTATTGACAAAGTGTTGTTATATTTCTGGTCGATCAGAAAAAAAATATGGCTGTCACGGCCGCTACTTTGAAAATAACTATTTCCGACTTAAAGTCCAGTTCTACCGGGCCGATTTAACTGATATTAGTAGGAATTATCGACTCGTGGTCCTGATAAACTTAACTTAAAGATACGTTAAACTTAACTTTTTTTTAATCAAATTGGTAGGGATGATTGACATCATTATCTCCACTGTCAACAACAACAAAAAAATACTGTAGGACTCGGGTGACTGCTAAGGGCCATGGGCCTCTTGTCTCATACGTTCTTGAAATTGTCTTGTTTCGACATTGCGTTCCGACCTTGTCGGTCGTGACAATGCTGTGCTATGTTTTCCTGTGCCATTTTGCTTAATAGTCCATATGCAATATATATATAATACTAGTGTGCTTAACTGTACAGGAAACATTAAAAATCCATCAGAAATGAAAATAGTTATGTTTTTTTAAAAGGCACTGGGGAACTAATTCGTCATGACCATCCACCATTTTGTAATAGCTAAGCATTCAAATGATCGCAGAGAATCGGTAGCAAAAGCGAAACCAGAGTATGAGGACCACCGGAACAGTGATAAAATCCAAATTATACTTTTTGGAAACAAGTTAACATCTTAATGTTTGATTAATTAAGCAACAACGAGTTACGAGATTGTGTAACAAGGAAATGCAAGAGAATATTAACATTTAAATGTTCGAGCTTTTATTGTAGATCGATTGGATAGATTCAGTTGAGGAAATTGACTTAAAAGCACTCTTCAGTATCGATTCACAATGTCGCGAACGTTGTTCGACATACTGTTAGAAACAAAGGATTCATTTATTTAATTTAATAGCATAAACTTATTAATTGCTCATGCAATCAGTAGCTCATATCACTAATCAGCCGTCAAATATACAAACATGCCTGTCATGTATATACAGAACGCCTATTTGTTTTTAACTCACTAAATTGAAATGCACAATAAGAAGTAACACGCATACAAAAAATACATTCAAAAACCCAATAGTACTTCTTTATTCTACAATTTGACAACAGTCATGCCCAAATGAAGCCCTGCAAGTTCTGGAGATAAACAGACATGCCGTACCTCATTGCATGGTATCTAGCACAGTATCACTCGGTCATATTACATTGACAACGGTTTAACCAGTTGTTGTGATTCCACTTATTGCAAAATGGGTTGAAGGAAAAAATAAAGTATAATTTCTAAGAACTTGGGCATGTCATCAGAACACACTGCTGCCATTCCCATACGGGCAAACATTTAAAGTAGTAACGTTATTTTTAAAATGAATCACAATATGCTGGAAGATGTCTGAACCGAAAGCCATAACTTGCACCGAAAAATCTGACTGTGTAACATTCCTGACCTAATTTGTCTTTCTGTAGAATATCAACGACAACATTATACCACACACTGCTTGCTTGATAATGTCCCCGGATAACAGCAAGGGAGCATTTAGCCATTCGTATATGAAGTTTCATAGAATCTCGCGAATAACCCGTATATTTACAAACCCCTGCAGGGTAAAGAATAGACCTGCTATGCCCCAATGAATTTTATCGTAAAATTGTTTTTGGTTTAACTCCTCGCTACAGCCAAGGTCAGTCCCAAACGTTACAGTTAGGGCAACAGTCCATTTGTCTTCAATGTCACCTTAGCAGGAGAAAACCCAGAAAAAACACCTGATTCTGCAGGGGGCCGCTTATAAGTCACCCTTACAAACAATTGCAGTAGGACATGCATTTCCTTTTTCCCGAACAAGCAGGGGGTATTTTATTCTAAAAAGCAACTGTTTGAGCCCCTTTCTCCCTTTGCATTTCATGGTCACGTGTATTTATCTGAAAAAGGTTCGTGATATTTATTTCAATACATAAAACATGAAAGAATTTTTTGTACAAGTCACCGTAAGAACCATTATTATGTACATGCGTGAAATAGGCCTTTATGAAATAATACACCATTTTACCATTTTCAAACATTTTATTCTATTGAGTTCCTTTTTGACGCTTGAAGTCCGAAAATGACCTTTCTGTGTGGGGAGTCCGCTAAGCCTTAAAATAAAAACAAACCCCTCTGCAAAATCGGGACTTTTTTGTATGTCCTCGAGGTAGGACTGGGATAACAAAATTGATCTGTAACACCTGTTTCTTGTTTTGCGTTGTTTTATATCACTTTGCTCTCTGTTATTTCCCGTCGACGTCTAGTTTAGATTGTCCTTTTGATTGAGCGCTGTGATGTATTTGTTTCAATTTACAAAGGTATGTTATCTCATATTATTGCCAAGCTATACCGTAAAAAGTGTCTAATCGCAAGAAAAGTGTTGGTTGATCCATATTCAATCGGTGTTCTACATAAGTAATCGTATTATGTGTCTTCGCCTCCTTCAGAGATGTTTGTGATGTCATCCTTTGACATACATATCTGAGTCATGGAAGCATCGCTAACAGGATCAGTTATAGCATGCCTGGTTTTAAAGGATCATTGCTCAAATTGATTTAAGCATTTATAGAGGTTGCGTGCTCTAATTCGATATATTTTGTTAGTTATTAGTTACCGATAACGTTCCTTGTAGTAACTATTTATTGTATCTCTCGGTGGATTTGATATTAATTTACTACATGAACAACACAAATTTAAAATTTTGTCAAGTAACAATATGTTCAACATGTTTATATATAAAATGAATAAGGACAGTATGTACAAAGAACAAAAGAAGAAAGGCATTTTATGAAATTATGAAATAAATAACATGATCTACATTGTAACATTACATCCTTTTGTGAATTATGACCTCATCATATATATGACGTCATTGGTTGTTTTTAGCATAACTCTCTTAATCGGCATATAAAGAATTAAAATGAAATATCTAATTCCTTGCTAATTGTTAATTATGAATCAAGCAGTGAGGATATTACTACTTTAATATACTTATGTATCATACAGAAAAAGTGATACAGCGATATCGAGTTGTAGACAAGTTTAATGTTGTCCTCATTGCCACTTCTCAGCAGCAGCTTGGTAAACAAATCTGGTCTATAGAAATACAAAATTATATATGACTGTTGTATTACGGCGATTCGTGTTGCCCTGATCAACGGTTAATAAAACACATCACATAATCAAATGAACGTTGGATGTTGTCTTGTCTTATTGTTTTATTGATTACTGGTCTTGACAAGAGACAGAATGCCGGGTCGTGCACGCGGTGGACGGAACTTCCTCTTAATTATGACTTCGATTGACCATATCCCTGATTTTTGAAAGACAATACATATTTGCGACTCCAAAGACGTAAACACACATAATGCATGCCTTTTCGCTCAGGGTAAGCATACTTAGTAAGTGTTTACCAACATATTACTTTTTGGTATTTTTTAGTTGACCTGTGATGGTCTGCTTGTATACATATGTAACAGTTGCTAATTAATTACACACGGAATGCACCACGTAAACAATGTTCTGTATGTTGACTGCCTCTATTGACCAAGCATTTTGATGACGAGCACTTATTTTTATTTGCGGGATTAGCCGCCTAATATAGTAATTGCAACACGCGATACCTGATATCTTAATAACACGATTCGTGTTATATATATTTTTTGTGTTTTGTTTGTTCCGAGATCAAAGTTTGTATGTATCTGAAGCAAATCAATTTTTCCTGATAAATATATATCAAGAATGCTTATTTCATGGTTTGGTTTGGGTGTATTTGTTTAACGTTCTATGAACAGCTCAAGCCATCGAGTGCCCAATCAACCATTTTCATCCTCATCACACAGACTTCAGCTGTTTCGAGGGGAAAACCCCAATAAACCGCAAATATGTTGTGCTTGGAACATGGGCTTACATATGATGTATGAGCGTTAATAAGTTTTGTTCTGGGTTGAACGTCCTTATTCTAATGCTAATACCATATGAAATGTTCGTAAATGGAGACACCACTATAAAGAGTGCACAGAAAGTGGAAAAAAGCTTTATTTTCAAAATGTTGCAATGGGATACCCCTTAGGCTAAAACGTAGACGAAATTATGTGCAGGACGCGGGGCTAACATTTGTCACTTCTCATAATAAGATATAGTGGGACACAACATGTCTCTTTTTTTCCCGCAATGAAAAGCTTTTAATGTTTTTGGAAGATGTTTTGACATGAACTTATCTCTTGCTTGTATCTCTTGCTTGTATCAAAATCATACAAATATCCCCTTACACGGGATCGTCTCATATACATCAAGATTTACAACGAGTTATGGATATATCAAACTTGTTGTAAACAGGTTTTACGAACTCTTCAGTATATTGTTTTTATGACGAAATGTATTCCCAGGTTGGCTCTGCTATAGTATAACCCCTGTTCGTTTATGCGGAACAACCGGTACGTCCGTTTTTAAATGTAACATTTTCGGGGATAAATACTGGCGAACCTGCAAAAATGTATGCAGGCCTTGCAATGATTGGTCAAGGTTCGCCTGAAGGCAACATCAGATTATTGGGTCCGACCTTATTTTATAAACGAACAACTCTGGTCCAACCGGTTGAACCGTTTGGACCGCGATGAACGAAAACGGTCTTGATTTCTTTGTCAACGTTTAGCACTGAGCTTGCAGCCATCTAGCAGTGTATCAGCCATGTACGTACTTGTCAGCTAGCGCCAGTATGCAACTAAGTCAACAGTCCGTGTGATCACTACTCATTAGGGGCTACTACTGAGGAGCATAACAGGCAATCGTATCTATTATTGTACTTTTATTGCACCACTGTGGTCACTTAAATATATGTTCTGGTAATTAACTTTAGCCGACACATAAAAGAAGGTCATTGTTCCCTGCGGATTCAGAATCAGAATGTTGTTGAGGAGTCACAGAAACGTCTTTTTTTTACAAAACGTCAAATAGAACGGGTTTAGCCTAACGATTCATGCTTACGTAATTTCCGTTTGTTTTCAGTAACAGATTTGAATAAAATACAGAAATTTATCAATTCAATATATGTGGCAATCTTATAACGCTTTGACATGCCTTATAATTCTATATTTGTTGGTAGTAAGAGAACCGGGACGTCAGCTTAGGTAAAACAATGTTCAGATGTGACTCAACGTGTGTATCAAATTCAAAGTTAGATGTTTACATTTTATTTTCATGGCAATCAAACGGACAGCATAATTAAAGAAAACATATTATAAAGAATCAAATCGACCCATCATTGATAATTTGTTGTGTATGATAAACTACGTATCGAGTCTACGTTCTTAAAAATTCGGCATCAGATCCGCGCTATCGCAAGAAGACAATTACAACAACACAACCTACCCTACCTCCAGCACACATACACACGCGAATGACAAGAAGCACAAGGAGAATCACGAGTTAAGTTAGTACATGACACACACTGAGGCACGTCCTTAAAAGGCCTCAGTTGCTGATTGAACGCTGAACTCTATAAACCAGCTGTCCTTACACTTGAATTGCAGAGACAAGCGGGATTTTACAACAGATTAATAGCATTCATATATTCATATATTAGCAATATAAAATACCTAGCCTTAGATGAAGCTATGATAAAAGATATTCAATTCTTGATTAGAATATTTAAAAGTTCCTAATATGCATGTTAGTCATACATGGCCCTGATGATTTAAAAAAAATAAACATCTATTAAACAATATTTAATATTATCATAAACATTTCTTTAAATGTGTACAAATCATATTACGCATGCTCGCCGACTTGATTTACATTCCCTCCGTATTTGTTGAGACAGTTATAATTAGATCTAATTTGAATCTTGTGAAATTGCCTAATATCGTAGCCATGCTCTGTATGCGAAACAACAATCACGTTGGCAAAACATTGGATTTATTGGGCTGTGTTTCTAATCTTGGATTTGAACACACGAACAATAACGTAATACAAGCGGAGTTATTACAACTTATATTGTTCCTTTCCCTGTAGAAAGATGCTGATTGCATTGGCGTCGGAATGCAAACGACTTTTATGGTAATAGGCTTAAACAATACAAAATGTACTTTCACCATTGTTCCAATGGCTGTTGAAAAGTTTGGAATACAAATTATTTTTGTCAGACTTGCAACCATAATTGTCGAGCATGTTTGTCCTTAAAGAATTCAGTTCAATCGATTTATGAATAAGTAATGACAATGCGAAAGGAATGATCTATAGCACATCGTGTTTAAGGGTTGTCTTTTAATTGTATTTGAAATTGGCAGGATTACATACCTTATCGACTAAAGTGTGTTTAATAAGATGTTCACTTAATTGTATCAGTGTAAGGAAATAAATTCTGAGTGTGCGTTAATATTTCTCTCTCTAAACTCGATATGACAGTAAAGTAAAATGTAATCAATGAGAAAAGTGGTAAAGTAATTGACCCACTGCTTGATGACAACGGGCGACGGACGAGAGGCATTAGGAGTATCGAGAGCTACGAGTCTTCTTGTTAGGGACACAAGGTAGAACACAACTCGTTTGGTGCATTACTTAAAATCTTGATTTATCGAATGTTCGATCCAAAGCCGCCTTCATATGACCTTACAATGTAGCTGTTGCGAGAACGGCAACTACTACGTAATAAACACGTATTTTTTTTTGAGATTCCTGATGTTTTTAGGTTCATTATTGATGCTTATTTTTCTGGAGCACCGTGTTTTGTCTCCGTTATTTTTGTGTCGGTCATGATACAATTACTTTTTACTTTTGTGTCTTCTCAGTTGCTTTTGTAGTCTTTTTTGTATAATATTAATTTCTAACTGTTAACGCGCAGTCTTATTACGTTTACATCGTGTTAAATTTATAGTTTGTGTTGCATTATATTGCAAACGAAGAATAATGAGTCTCAAATTACGTTAAATTACGTTTTCATTTCATATTGCGACGTTTATTTACAGATTTGTGACATTTATTCCTGATTTTATTACATGTCTTAATAAAACAATGACATTTAAGCAAAAGTTGGATGACGTTTTATTATCTGTTTGACAAACACAGGTAGAGTTTAATGGTGTATAAATCTACTTAATTGTTAATTTAATTTGGTTATAATTTCACTAATTTTTCTAACGATGTAAAGTGTAATCCGTTTATGTAAATATGCATTCCTTTATGACTTTGATGTCGGCTTACTGACTTTTACATTTATTGCACACCGCCTAAGGAAAGTATGTTACCATTTTTGATATTATGCCCGTTCCACATAAAAACAAAAGCCAAAAAATGCATTATTCAATGTTTGCGGTGACCATTCTTTTGAAGATTATGTATGCATATGTGTGTTCATTTGCTAAAGTGGTTTGGTAAGACTTTCCGTTTCACCAACTCCTTTGAAGCTTGGTCCGACTTTTACATCTTCTACGACGGGTAATCTGAATGACTATTTGATTGTTTTAATTGTGTTGATAGCATGTTTGTATTGTATTTTGTGTTTATTTATATGCTGTGCTGGGTGCCTTCGGCATGGTTGTTCAGTGATAAAGCACTCTAAAGTCGTCATAAGATCCGCTCTACCACAGGGAGGCAAGTACACCAACATACCCTGTTCCCGGCACAAATACACACATGCACGCAAAGACAACACACAAGGAGGCACGTCTTTAAATGACCTTAGCTACTACATGTAATAGGAATTGAACCAAAATAAAGCACAAATAAACCAAATTTATTTAAAAACTAACAATGTCCATTGAAAGCCGATTAGGTATACGTTTCAACAGACCATATCCAGCTTTGGGACGTTTTTTGACCAATTGCCTAAAAACACCGAGTTTTTTTTTAAAACAAGTGTATTAGTATCAATCGCACGTTTTGAAGTTGACTAGTCAGAGGTCTAATTTTGTAATCTAAATAAAATTATTCATAACAGTATTTAGAAGGTTAATATCCGATTTGGTGACGTATATTTGATGTTTTGTGGCGTTATACGGTAGAACCATGACATATGAAGTCATCCCCGAAAAGAAATAATAACACAAGATGAGATCAAAACTTGATTAATATTGTTTCAATTGAAGAAGAAGCAAACTGTTATCCGCAATGTCCTTTAAGCGAAATGAAGAAACCCTTCAATTCTGCAAGGGAGGGGAGTATTACTCGCTTCCTACGAACAGATATAATGATGTATTGGAGGTCTGTTCTTTTTTGAACGATCTAATGCTTATTACGAAGTAATGCATATCAGAAAAACACTAGTTTCCAACAAGGAAACAATCATCACACGACAATAAAATTATTTCTTGTATTTGGAAATATTTTGGTAATGTCAAACAACTTTGGTTTTATGGTGAGTTTTTATTCTTTCTTGTTTGATTCCCGTTATAAGTAATACTTGTTAAATATAGTAAGATTTAACGTCTTTGTAATCTTAACAAAGTACGATTGAGACCTGGAAACATTTTAAAGCTTTATCCACAGCATTAAATCTGCTCGTTTCTAATGAAATTTAAAGGCAGATGATGAGGTGAGCACCAGCTACAAAGATGCTTTTATTTTGACGCTAATGCCACCTCGCGGAGACACTGATGGCGGAAGGACTGGGGATATTTGTTTTTAATATTTTGGTTGCAAAATTAAATTGAATTCTACGATATTGTAATAATAGTAGTTATTGATTTAGATGTTCGAGCTATGATAATTACTCACAGACGCAAAGCATCGGCTACCATCTCCTCTCTGTCATATGCCATACCACCGGTGAATAAGTCCAAGACATTATTCAAAATGTCGCTCTCTTCAAATCGTGAAATGAAATATTTTTTCCTTAAATTGAAAATCATACCAATTTCGTGTGATTTTAGGAAAATAGCTTTACGAGATCAGTTTCATATTTGATTGGCACTTAGGATAATACCACTGTCTAAATAACGATAATAAACTTAATTGACCGGATAGTTTGCGATATCATTAAGACTATGATCTAAGTCAATTAAGAACTATGTTAAAGATAATTCAATAGTTTCTCGTTCGTTATGTATTGACTGGTCGTGTCCTACGCATATAGACACGATTTAAATTCTTGATATCCTTTTACAATAAAAACAGATAATCTATAGCAGTTAACCAATCTGTAAACTGCTACCATACCTTTACTATACCTTTACCATACCTTTACCATACATTTACGATAAGGCATGTTCATTGTTATTTACATACATTTTAAGGTCAAACACTTGTATGCTCAGAAGATTAAGCGTCTTTTAATTTAGCACATGCTGTCGTGTACTTGACGTCAAGCTTTAAATGGGTAGCGGTAAAGACTAAATCCCCAAATATCAGTTTTAAGAGACCGGGAGGGATACTGTGCTGGGTGACTATGAAAAGGTATCTCATAGAGGTAGCACTCTATAGTCGATACAATGCACCGCTTCCAATTCACATGCGTGCATTACACACATGACGGCACGTCCTTAAATGACCTCATCGGTGACAATAGGAAGTTAAATCCAATAAAACAAAACAGATGAAATAAACATAAACAGGAAGCGAACAGCCAAATATGAAGGTTACAGATGTAGATACCTTTTAGTTCATCAGAAGTCGTTTAAAGAGTTTGACATATTTGACCGCTGTGACCTAGACTGTGACCTAGAAAGTAGGTCAAGGTCATTTTCGTTCTCACATTTTGTCAGGTTCATACCAACGAAGCTTGCAGTCAAATATTATGGTTCTATGCCTGTTCGTTCTTCAAAAGAAGTTGTTTAAAGGAAACGTTGACGGACGACGGACGCCGCACCATGACATAAGCTCACTTGCCCTTCGGACAGGTGAGCTAAAAACAACATATAAGAAAAAAGGGACATGACGGCTAGCCCACAAGTCACTATTGATACAGAAAATCCATTTTGATGTTTCAATAGGAAATAATAAAAAACAAATTCAAAATGCAATGGGTTCTGTCCTGAGGCCGGGACAAACCAAAGTCCTAAAAATGGTAGTTGGTATTTCCCTGCTTAATGTTCTGCAATCAGGGGAATGGCAACAACTGGTTCACCCGTTGTCAATATAATGTGACCGGGCGGAATGCTGTGCTGGGTGCCTTCGGCATGATATTTCCGTGAGATAGCACTATGAAGTCGGCATCAGATCTGCACTATCATAAGGGGACAAATACATCAAAATGCCATGTCTCCGGAACATATACACACATGCACGCATACACAACACACATGGAGACACGTCCTTAAATTACCTTACATGTAGCTGTTGATAGGAAGTTAAACAACATAAAAACCAGACCAAACCAAGCCCCATATGATCTTTCAGTTAGATGTAGCATGTCATATTACGGAGCCTGCAGGGGGGATTAAACAGATTCTGAAAGTTTGCAAACAAACCTGTGTTCAAATGATGGATTGCAGACAGTTAACAATAAGCTCAAGCACATAGCATAGGGGTCATGAAAACACAGAAAAAACCCAAGTTAAAAACACGTTGACAAGAATAGAACTCAAATTTGCTTGGAAAGTCAGCATCGGGGACCTAGGGGACTGAAAGACTATAGGGGCTTCGGAACAATCGCGATTTTGTCAACGTCCTTAGGTAGAAAACAGAAAATCCCCAATTCTGTAAGGGGGCTATAAACATCACACCCTGCTTTAACATGTTTCAGGATTTATAACATGCTTATTTCTTCCACAAACCTGAATTTAAGTGTGGAAAACTGACTACTTATCTCATTGGTCTGTTCAAAACAAAAAATCCTGATACCTCGAAAACGTTTTGAGAAGCGAATTAATGATTTCATCAAATTGCATAATGTAAGATGTCTAATCAAAATATATGTTATTGTCTGAGCGACAAAATTGTGTATTGATGGCATACAATTGAAACAGTTTTAAGGCGACAATTCATTATAAAAACCAGCACTGAAATTAATCAATTTCTCCTCTTAATTGATTTCCATCAAGTTAATATGTACCAAACACCTTGTAGTGTTTTTGCAAATCGCAAACATAGCACGCTTTATAACATTTGTATGCACTGGTTACTTTTTTGTGGTTTGGGTTAATGTCTTAATAAACTTAATGGCTCGATCATTTAGGGACGTGCCTCCAACTGTGTGATGTATCTTTATATTATATTTGTGCTACCTTCTGATTGTTTGTTTGTTTGTTTGTTTGATTTTGTTTAACGTCCTATTAACAGCTAAGGTCATTTAAGGACGTCCTCCCCTGTGTGCAAGATGCATGCGTGTAGTGTATGTGTGTGTATCTTGGGAGGCTGCGATATGTTCGTGTTTATCTCCTTGTGATAGCGCGGAACTGATGCCGACTTTATAGTGCTACCTCACTGAAACATACTGCCGAAGACACCCAGCAGGACGCCTCACCCTTCTGATAGAGCGAATTGAATGCCGACTTATGTGCGCTACCACACTGAAATGCCATGTATATGTCATTGATGTGCAATAAGTTACAATCAACATCTCTGTACTATAATGATATGACACATCCGATTCGTTTGCCACCGAGTTTGATCTTTGCACCGTTGTTTGGTTCTTGTTGATTAAAGTAACTGTATTAATGGCCTGCAGAAAAGGAGAGAACTAAACAAATGTATGTTAGGCATGAATGCCCCCCGCCTGTTGGCCTTGACCTTGGAACCCTAAAACACAATTACCTTTGGAACCCTGAAACACAACGATGTCCGGCATATACTAATAGTTGACCTTTGTATAAAGTTAACCCCCCCCCCCCTTCTATTATATTGCGGGGACCAAAAAAATCGAGTTCTCGTGTATGCAAGTATAAATATATAGTAGTTAACGGTCCACAAAATGGTTGTAACGAACTTTCCTTCTTGTTTTTGTTGATCGTTTCTTATCATGATCACGTGGCCTTATAATACAAATTCAATGTTGGTACAAGTTACCTTTAATGCATAATGTATATTTATATAACTGTTCCAGACACACTCTCTTTGTCTCCTGATCATAAATGCATTAGATATTTATATTAATTTCTGATAACGCCAAACAAATTTTTTTTTAAGGGTGAATCGACCACTTAACTAGAGTAAACGACAAAATTGTTACATTATCTCTTCCGAACGATGCTTCCTTTTAGTCAATCAGACCCGATTATATTCTACGTTGCAGAAATGACAGAAACTGCATTAAGAACATTGAAGCAATCACAAATTGCAAGGTTATTTTTGAAAACAAAGTTCATTCCATTCCAGGCGAGAACAATCAGGCCCAATGCTAACTGGTGTTCTTCCTAATTTGATTTCTTGATGGATTGGAAACATACTGCAACTTCAATTTGAGAGGAAAAAAACCTTAAGTGCTGAACGTCTGTAAATGCTTGGTTTTCCTCATAGTGTCGGTATGCTAATTAGTAGTCATTGGAAGTGTGACATCTTATGGCGATACAATAAGCCTTTAAAGGAACAAAATCGTCACACAATATTCAACAGCATTTCATTTTCATGTGTTGTATTTCGTTCGTCATCTAAATGGTCTGTTCAGAGAGACAATAGTGTAGCTAGTTTAATTTGATTTTCGTCTTTCAACTAACCCCTGCAGGACGGGGATCGGGAACAGAATACACCTGCTGTGACCCACTGCATGTCTCGTAGGAGACGACTAATGATGGAACCCCCTTCACAATTGGGTATTTGCTTTTGTGTCCTTTATTTGGGGACACAAAAGCGACCAAAATAAATCAGCTGTACCCATTTCAATATTTGATATCTTTCTACTTCTTTCTACTTCTACTACCTTTTATTTCCTAGCGCCTTGCTTAGCAACACCTCACTTGTGGCCCTAATATTGAGCGTTCGCCCAGGTGAAGAAGGCAATAGTTTCTCCACCCAGGCCGGGACATATCAAAGTCCTTAAAAATGGTCGTTGTTATTCCCTGCTTCACGTTAAGCATTTAGGGGAAACTGGTTCACCCGTTGTCAGTAAAATGTGACCAGGCGGTATACTGTGCTGGATGCCTTCGGCATGGTATTTCAGTGAGATAGCACTATGAAGTCGGCATCACTTCCCCGCTATCACAAGGAGGCAAGCACACCAACATACCCTGTCTACTGCATACACACACGCAAGCACGCATACACTACACAGATGGAGGCACGTCCTTAAATGACGTTAGCTGTTATTACGACGTTAAACAAAAAAGAACTGTCTTTCAACTTTCCGTTTGTGTGACGTTATTTTACTTGAACACGTCTTTTAAAACATAACACCATGCATACACACACACCTCTCCTTCCTTCCCCAAACCCGTCAATCGGATGATTTTCTTGATGCCCATCCAGAGGCTAAAAGTAAGCAGCTGCACCTATTGCAATACTTAGGGTCTATATTGTTTCTTTTTTTCACTTACCTATTATATTTTTGGCGGGTTCTACCTAGACACCCGTTTCAAATTACCTTTGCAGATGTCAGGACCTTAATCCACCTTAAAAAACAGTTGTCTAGAACGAACAGGCGTTCCTGGTTTGATTCCTGGATTAAATGTCAGAAATAATCGATAATGGTATATGCATGTACTTCATTATAAATATTTTAATAAAATCTTAATTGATATGTTGTAAGAATTATACTGTGTATTTTTGGGTGTTTAACTATGCTGTTCACGTGTGTTACGTTCAACTTGCAACAGGCGAATACACTTTCCAATCTAATACGCTTGTCATATAGAAACGACATAAACCCAATATCACACATAATTTTTGTGAAAGCTCAAAGAATATAATCAAATTGAGATGTTTGTATGCTTCTTTGTCAACCGATTTGATTAAAAGTAATTATCTTTCTCCTCGTGAATGACATTATTTCATTAAAACTTCAACAAGAAACCATCACAAGATCAATCACTATTTAGAAGAAACTCGTTGGATTTTAGTTTTTTAAATCAACCCCTTAATGAAAACAAACCAGGAAGAATCCTATTTGTTGTGTACCTCCCCGTGGGATTTGTGGCCACACAGATCTGCTCCTGTATATTTGCTGTTTTAGAAACATGTCCCAAGTTGTGGAGTTAGGAAAAACACAATACTCCCCTCTAAACTATTGATCCGGCGTTTTCCAGCGAGGAGTTGATGATGATTCCCAGTCGGCTTGCTGAGAGATAGAAGCTATTTGTCTCATCACACCAGTCGGTCGTGCCAGATTATGGAGAACGTTGTCATGCATAACATTTTTCGGAATCAATCTGGCACGACATTTAAAAAGACACACGATGATTACAAGTCTGGTTCTTTTTTTTATTTTCGTCACGTTTATAGTAATCTGTTGATAGCCACTGATAATTGTGATTGTCCGATCTGCAAAATACATTCAATCAAATGCTTTTTTAATGCGGTTTAATGTCCTTTCAAAACGATTACTCCTTCCCCGAACCTAAATCGAGATGCATCAAGCTAGTACTACGATATTTCATTTCTTTTCCTTATGCGAGATCTCGGAGGACGTATAATACTCTTTTTTTCAAATAATTATTAAAATATCTTCAATTCAAACTTGTCTTAAATGTCACCTATATACCAGTTCACTCTGACCAGACATACTATTTCTTAGATGTTAATATAATGTTATTTCTACAGAGTGATGTAAAATTTGCTATGAAGGTAATATATCGACCTTGTTAATTTCTGTTTTTATAGGGTTTTGGTGAGAACAATTTCACTGCGCGTAAATGTTGAGTATATTGGTTGCAATGCTTGGTTTCTGCGGTAGAATGACACTGTAACAGACTTGTCTACATCTGTGTAATAGATGCGTGTACTGGATGTACCGTCAATGCAAAGTTGTTGTTTTTTTTATACTTTCTCAGCATTTCATTTAAACTCAATTGCTCTTTACAATAAGATATAATTTCTTTTTCGGCCAATTAATTTGCTGTTGATGTTATTCTAAATCCTTTATTTTTTTCTATTTATTTAGTGTCAGTTGTATGTGTTTATTTTTGTTAATGTCTCTTTTTACAGTGTAGTTTGGCCTAAATGACTCGCATTGTCGATGGGTACACCAACATACCCTGTCTCAAACCCTCATACACACAGACATGCATCAAAAACATACATGGATGCCCGTCTATTAAAATGTTAATAGGACAATAAACAAAAACAAAAAAATCCTTCAACAATACAAAACAAACAACAAACATCTATTGTCTAGCTTTCAAGTACATGATGTTAGGATTTAAAAACGTCGTTAATCATTTAAGAATTACGAACAAATGGGCTTTTGTTTAACATGTATCAGTGTAGATTATATAACTTCATGATGGGTTTAGAAATTTAGCAACATTGGCAATGACGACGGTTTCATTGCGTTATGGAACCACTCAAAAACAAAATGTCAAACGATCGACACGGGAGAACGATACTACATCAATATTACAAGACGAGACACTCTTTACAGACGCCTTCAAAACTCCAATTTTTCATTTGCTGTTTTTCCCGACGCTGATTCTCAAAATTTCCAAGGTTCGGATTAAGATTGGTTGTCTGTTCAGAATTAACAACCCCTTGACACAAGAAGGTAATTTTTGGCATAACGCGCCAAAATGCTTTCCAAATTTTAAAGGCAACTACATGTTTGATATTGTTAAAACGGTAACATTACTACTGTTCAAGAGGTGTAACCGCTGTATATTGCACTATAGAAGCCTATCTATTTTGTATGTTATACACCTGTATTATAGTTTGACTTACTAACGAAATGTTCAACTTTAAATGTAGTTGCCATTTATAGTCAAATACTTCATGATTGAATGTGCTGATTTAAAACAAATACATGACAGGTATTATTATGTATCGTCTTCAAAAAGTTCATCTGATACATGTAGACTTTTTGCAATCGATAAATTGAGTATGTACACTCATCGATATCTGTAAAGAATATGCTATTTTTCAACCAATTCGTTCTCTGTTGTTGTATTTTTACATTTATACACCTTTTAACCTTTTTCTTTGTTTCTTGTTTGATATCGTCAAAGTTTATTTATATAGTGTTGTTTGGCCCTAAATTATTCGAATTCTAGATGGGCCATGAAACAATACTAAAACAAACAAAATAAACTACTACACAAGCGGAAACATACGGTTTGTCTTCGCTCTTAAGCAAGTGTGCAGGAGTGATGTATGTTCCGTTCTGGTACGGGCCAAACTTACTTCCTCTTTTCGAAATATCGTCCATTGTTCAAGCTTACTTCCTCTTTTCGAAATATCGTCCGGTATTTAACGTTCTAGCAACAACTAAGGTCAAAGGAAGATGGGTGCCTAAGGAGATACCGCCAAAAGAAAAAGTAGAGTAGAGAGAATTGTGTATTATAACTGGAATCGTAACGGCCCATCGAAACAAAGGTTTTCATCAAACGAACGAAAAGGTTAAAATTAGACTAACAGAGATATTAACTGTTTCGAAACAAGATCTGTTATATTATTATATAAAATCTCTTGCTGACTGAAAGTCAATGCAATCTATTAACTAGTGTTTTACTGCGAAGGGTTCGTGACATGCTATATATTGAAGCTTGTCTTCGCTTTTCAGTATATAAGAAAGGATAATGTATGGATGGCCCTCCAAAGACTTCCAAGGGCAACCTAGTCTCGGCGGTTTTCTCTATAGCTGGGATACCATTCACCGATTTAAGATTTTACAGGTTGTAATTTGTACAGAATATAGGAATATATCCCAAATGTTAGAATGGGGACAGCATATCAAATTTGGCTTTTTAAATACATTTTCTTCAAAAGTGATACCGATTCTACATAAGTCGGCGTTTAAGACATTCAGGTCTATTTTCCTCGAATCTGCAAAGGGAGTAATGAGATAAGGATTTTTTTTTAATGTCTATGAATCTGCAGGGAAATGGGTTTGGGAGGTAGAGGAGGTGAGGAAACATACGAGTGAATAAGAAATATTGATATGACTCTTGGCTTTCTGAAGAGGCCTCCGATTTAATGAAAAACCATTCAAATTAAGCCTGATTTGGTTACGTTTGTGGTAATTGATGTTGTCTCCTGTCGTGCCCAGTCATGTCGGAGAAGTCAATATGGACAAGACGCGTGAAGGCAGATGTCCAGCTCTTATTAAAACCATCAAATGGACGCGGTACTGATGATGACCTCCTGACCAAAGTAAACATATGGTAATCCATCATTCCTAGTCCTTGAACCTCGTTGACAGATTATAGAAAATTAGCACGCGACTTTGGGTTAATTAGTCAATAAACAGACATAGTTTTTATTTCCTTACTAGGTACAGTATTATCACAAATTATTTTATCCTGGACTTCTTGCATGTTGTGATTAGGGAAAACAGCAGACCGATGAAGGAGGTATCACAACAAGCACTTTTGACACAAAGATCAAACGACAGAATAGCAATAGCACTTTTTGAGTGATTGCAGACATCAGGCGATATAGGAAAAAGTTAGTTTCCATGTTTTTGAACAAAGCAGAAAAATGCTAGTAAGGTATCAACATCATTGACACAGCATCGGCAAATATGTAAGAGGTCATAACAGATTTATTTATGATTTCATGTCATCGATAAACGGTAAACTTGCTAAAATCATAACTTCCGAGCTCTACTTTTATTTAGTCTACAATGATAGTCACCCAATAGCCATTGTTCCCGCAAACTGGAGTTATCTCATAGCCTGTCTATAGTTTGTGACAAGTTTTCATGACGTCAACAATACTGCATGTGGGCAGAGGATGCAGATTTTCCGTTAACAGCACACAATTATGTGACATTATCAATAGTAAATTTGAGCCGATTCACACAAGGCTTATACAAATTTCAGGCTGTTACTTTAATTGTACCGCTAACTCTTAAATGTTTTAGAAATGTAAATCGTAATCCGCTGATCAAACAAATATATTAAATAATATGATATACTGCAAAAGTAATGAACAATTTCTAAATAAATAACTATAATCATTAAATAATTCATTGATTCCTTAAATAATTGGATTTTTTTGTAGTTATCTCTCGTCAACATGCCGCAATGTAGCACCAGTTAAGGGAAACATTTAAAAGACAACCAAGAAAGAACAAAAAGAGTGTTATGGATTGTTGTTTTCTTAACGACCTTTTGATGTGTTATTTGGTTTCTGATTTCTGCATAGACGGAATATGTTTTATTGTTAAACTTGAGTTGTTATTGATTTTTTACGCCTAAAAAGGTGACAAATTAGCTTACGTGATTGGAATATAAAACGTATACAGACTTCTTCCGTGTGTTCTAAGTCTTATTGACGCTTGTCATGGATCTAGCTGCGACATTGTTGACGAACGTCGGACATCGGATTACACCCAATAACCCTAAATTCAAGTCCTCCGTGGACCCTGGTCTGCCGTAATTGGACACTTGACAAGCATCTCCGCCGTCTCTGGTGGAATCAAGTTCGTGCCGAAGTCTGATATATCATGTGTTTGCATGTTACAAAAGCATGGCTAGGACTATGGTATATGTCGTCGCCCGTCATATGGAACACAGTAACCCGGAACAGCTTTGTTGTCATTACGACATAGGACTCGGTCCCATGGTTATGTTTAGCGAGAACGATAGTATTAGTTATCAGTCACATGACCATGTCATTAAGAAAATGTATTGTTAGCTTGCCTAGGTTTCCTCGTATACGTAGAGTTCAGTCACTTTACCTCGACAGGAGATAATAATATTTCGATCATATCTGCTAATTTAGCAGGACAGGACACGGTCCCCTTTCAGAGTCATTTTTTTAAGCTAAGAGGGCAGCAAAGAAATCAAGAATAGTTGGTTGTGTTAAACGTCCTCGCAACAGCTAAGGTCACAGGAAAAAAACTGCCTAGGAAGACAATGAATGAATGAGTAGCATGTCGTAAGATGGGTTTTTCTACTTTATCTTCTTCTAAGAAGACAGTACAGAAGACACGATTAATATGATGTCCTCATTACAACACTTAGTGATCTTTATGTTTTTCTCTCTCTCTGTGCTGATTTTAAACAAATACGTGACAGATTTTCAATGTACCCTCTATGAAACGTTCATTTGATACAGTTTCTGTGCAATCAATCTATGATTTTTTATATTCATTTAATCACTAAGTTATGATATAAATTAAGAAACTATTCGTTTGCTATTGATATATTTTTAACATTGTTGTTTAGCCCTAAATGACTCAAATGGTCGATGGGCCGTTAAACAATACAATAACAATCTTCTCTTTATTGTTTTTATCGGCGGTATATACACCCGAGGTACCCGTCCTCATACAGTTAGAATTACGCCCAAGTATCCACTTTTTGTGGCACGAACGCAGGACGCACGCTTCCCGAACGGAGACGAGCCGCTATACGACCGCAGGA
>NW_018408901.1:616629-759345 GCF_002113885.1 Mizuhopecten yessoensis | reverse complement strand
TGAATTGATAAACTGCGTGCGCATCCTAACCCAAAAAGACGGAGTAAGTTAGACGATCGAACTAAACAGCCGGACGGAACAGCCGGACGGAGTAGCCGAACTAAACGACCCAATGAAATAATTGGACGATAGGGACGGTCGAAATAACCGAACGGAACGATTTAGCTGATACGAACGAAACAGACGAAACATACGAACGGTGCTCGAACGGTGAACGATCGCTTTCTAGACGCTAGACTACCGCTAACCGCACGCAAGCCGCACGCAGAACGAACTGAACCTAGGTGGATACTTGGGCGTAATTCTAACTGTACCATCTCGCTGTTACGAGAACGTTACACCTCCACAAAACAACCAAATATACCACTGTCTCCATTTTCTCTTTTTTTCTAGCTTTATCAGTGGTATACATGTATGTATAATCTCCATAATTCCACATATCGTCGAACGATTACTTTGATACTTGCATACAAGTATAACAAAACGTTTTTGTGAAAACGAATTGTGCCAAGCCTCCACAAACCAAAGGCATGTTGACCAACCTGGATTAGGCCGACACGACATGCTGACGGCGCCACTGGGTCCCGGCCAAGTCCCGTATGATACCGATCTCCAGACGACATAATGGCAACTGCAGTTCGGGACTTCATAGCGCAGTCTGTTTATTGATTGGTCAGACCTTCTTCACACAACGATGTTCCACATGATTTAAACACAACCATATGTGTGTCCTGTGATCTCGGAAACTATCACCATCCTTTCAAAACAGAAAATTCTATTCAACGAATTCATCCTTTTGGATTGGATTTTATATAACCTTTTGGGTCGTCACATTGTGGATTTTGTTTAGAACTTGAATAAATAAAACAATTTCAGTAATATCTAATTTAAATCATTTCAGGTCGATGACATGCATTCAATATATTTTCAAGAATGTATATTTAATTTACAACAAAAACTTTATAAGGATTCTTGGATTAAATGTTACAAAATTAAAGCAATCGTTTACTTTTTCCATTTTTTAAATTTTCAATCATACTTTTACGGTTCCTTCATGGTTACCTTAAATGGTATCAAAAACAACATTACACAGGACGGGAAACGGGTGGTTTTAATTACCTCAGAGGATTAGAGAGAGTTGATTTTTGCTTGTGTTTGCCGACCAACATTTCGTTATTAGAATCAGTTGGGTTTTTGTTTGTTAATTAATTCTTTGGTGTTAGTTTTCTGTTAAAATTAACGTTTGGCAATTAGCAAAATAGCTTAAAGTAACGTTAAAAAAAATTGAGATCTGTTTTCGCGCAAATTTCTAGAATATAACATTTGGTATTTCCCAGCCGGGTCCTGTTCTCACGAAAATACCGAAACTAAAACAATTCATACGTTCCTTCTCGGAAAATATGTATGTGTTGACGTACATTATATATGCGAGTGTTTACTAAACTGGCTCAGTGTGTGACAACATCAGAGCAGGTTATATCTATGCGCAGTCACATATGACACCAAAAGACATAACAGTCCGGGGCTGCACGACCCACATTGGTATTCTATAGGGAGCCAACAAAAAACCGTTAAATATCACATTGTTGTTGTTTCGTCAAAAAGCGTTGGCTCATCAGCAGTACGTGTTATAGTGACCATTCCCGACGTTGCTATATACTATAAACAATCCCACTAGGACATTTTCTGGCGGCTATCAGACGTGGCAAGGGCTTGCCCTAGAATTGCCGCTCCACACTTGAGCTAATATTCCATCAATTTGTCGAGCGTTTCTCCTATTTCCCATTGTAACTATACATGTACATCTATTAGCCTACGTTCCAAATTGACGAACGGCGTAATTAACAGAGACAAGGGAAATGACTTTGAATGCTCCTTCATGATGTAGGTGTCAAAAGCAGTACCGGCATGGCCACTTCCGATAATGACTACGTCAGCCATTGTATTTTGAGCCATCAGTATCACCAGGACGCCGCTGTCGTGGGCGACAGAGAATGAAACTGATTTTGAACGCCGACATATTTCAAAAAGTACATGTTCCGTTTATGCAAGACATTGCGTCAATCATACTTCAATATCTTTATATACTTTGAATACAGAATACAATATCCGGATTTAAATTTGTTCAGCCAATAAAAGAAAAATCTTTAGATGAATAATTTGTCATTCGCAAATCATTGTATAAAAAAACAGATTTCCAAAACCTTTTGACAAAGCATACATGTTGTACTAAATTCAATCAAAACTCCGATTTCAAAATGTATTTTCAATTACTTTGCAGTTGTAGAAGACCGATGGAAGCAGTGGTGGGGATATGACCTAATGGCAGGTAAGTTTCTGTAAGGTGTATCGCCTCGCATTAGCTAAATATTGTTCCCTGCAGGTAGGGCGTAAGCATTGAATCTGCTGCCCCCGTTGCATGATCGTAAGAGGCGACTAAATTTTGGATCTTATCCTTTCTCATCTTCCTAAACAACCTTCTTCCTAATGTCTCCCTTGACAATGCCTCACTTTTGGCCTTTAGTTGAACGTTCGCACCTGTGAGGAAAGCTTTGGGTTCTGTCCCCTGGCCGAAACATACCAGAGTTTGTAAAAATGGTAGTTTCTACTCCTGCTTAACGCTCAGAAATTTAGGAGTGGAACGATTGGTTCGCCCGTTGTCAGTATAATGTGACCGGGTGGGGTGTCCTGCTGGGTGTCTTTGGCCTTATGTGTCAGTGAGATAGCACTATACAGTCGGTATCAGTTCCGCGCTATCACAAGGAGACAAACTTGAACATATCGCAGCCTCCCAAAACACACGCATACACTACACGCATGCATCTTGCACACAAGGGAGGCCGTCCTTAAATGACCATAGCTGTTTACATCCTCGATATCCTTGTGTTACGCTCACTTTCGCTCTTTACACCCCTTGAATATGTCATAGCAAAATTGAATGCACGAACATAGATGTTTTGATTGGTCTTAGGTTAAAGAACACTGACCAATCGCTTGGCTGATACCTGTCATTTGAAAATCATAATGGAGAGACGCACAACTTTAAAGCCTGTCATGTTTTACCGTTACGTGACCGCGAGATTCTTTTGATGTACATCAAATGATCGAACTAGTCTTCTTGACTCATCTCATCGCACACTGAGCATTCAGTTTTGCTATGACATATCCCAGGGGTGTAGAGAGAGAAAATGAGCGTAACCCTTCGATATCGAGGATGAGCTATTGATAGGACGTTAAACAATCCTAAACAAACAGCTAAATATTGACTTTGATGAGACGTTTTATACTTCAATATAATGTTCTGGTGTAACGTTTGTCCGAATAGGGTTTGGTTTTCTTTTTATGATAACGCGTCCTTTTAATAACTCATGCCACTTTAGGATATGCCATGCCCCCGATTCCTCCACAATTCCGTGTCCTTCTAAGGCCATGTGATAGTAAAAGACCTACAACAGTAAAATGTTTGCTCTCTAGTTCGGTGAAACAGGATTTTTGAGGATCCATGTAAAACATGACACGATCTCCATAAAATGAAGGTGTCATTAAGCCGTGTTTAACATATAAAATGTCCGCATCTGGAAGGCAATCAGTTCTCATGTCGGTACATACAAAAGTCCTTAAAAATGGAAGTTGTTATTCCCTATTTGACGTTCAGCCTTTAGGTTAATGGCTACAACTTGTTCACCCTTTGTTAGTATAATGTGACCAGGCGGAATGCGGTGTGAGGTGTCTTTGGCATGGTATTTCAGTAAAATAACACTACAGAGTCAGCATCAGATCCGCGCTATCACCAGGAGGCAAATGCACCAACATACCCTACCTCCTGCACACATACATACATGCACAAATACACAACACACATTGACATATTTCCTTAAATGACCTTAGCTGTTGATACGACGTTACAATCTGTTTCAATTTAAGAAAAGTTGAAAATGACAACGAATATTGACATTATATCGCTTTTTCCCGTCGGTTTTCAGTACCAACCAGTTATAAATTGACTTACAAAACAATGGCGAATGTATTAGGCTCTCTGCATTGTATTACCAAATATTTTAACAAGGTGCTTCCTTTCCTCGAATTCTAGTTGTAAGTAGATAAGATGTTGGTGAGATTATTCATTTAGGAGGACCGGGGGATGCTCGACGGCATGCGCGTATGATCTGATGTGATTTATGTTAATAAAATGTACTACTACTATACCATACAGCATTTGATATAGCGCCCTATCTAGCTAACATAAGCCACTCTAAAGCGCTTTATAGTACATAGATATGCAATTTTATACAGTCAATACAATTAGCTTATATATTAATCAATACAATATTGAGGATTTCGCAGGAGCTGCCTTATCAGGCGCTAACTACTAGTCCTATGCCACCTGGCTATGTACATGTAGTTCAACAAAACAATTTTTTCGGGTTGACGTTGTCTTTTGCCCTTTTCGTTCGTTTGAGTTGACTATCTTGGCATGTTAAGGCCCTATTTACCTATTTTGTTTTATGGGCCGTTAAGAATCAAATAATAATAATATTACTCTTAAAATACCTAAATGCAATATATATTATCTGTATAAGGTAACCATGGTTACCAACAAAAGCATCCAGTCTATCACTGCGTTTCGTATTTAAATAGGTTGTTATTCCCTATATATTTTTATTATTGACACCAGAAGTCTGAACAAAGTCTAAAACGTATGTATTTTCAATTTAAGTTTTTGTGGGATTCCTTCCTTAAGCTAATTGTACCTAAAACTGCTATAGATAATAATCTCTTGTTAAATTGCCATTCAATATCAGCCTCGTTCTGACCAATGCTCTTATACGCATATAAATAATCACATTTACAAATCTGTTACAAAAGATATTTACTTACTATTTGCTGTCCATATTAAAACCAACAAAGGCCTCGATATCTAAAGTCAATTCAACATCAAATTAACTCTTTATTTCAACTTTGATTAATGTTGTTTCCCTATTTTCAATCCCCTAGTATACAAACAGGAATCGTTAGGGATTTAATTTTGAAAAATGAACAAAATCCAAGTTGTGTTATTAGATGTTCCGTTCCTAATTATTTTGTCAATTTGACGTTTGAAAATAAGGGCTTTGGTACAAAACGCAACACCGGACAATTTTGCGTTGAAACTACAAATTAGGCAAATGTCAAACGTCGATCTGAATCGGTAAAACCCTAGAATGGAATGAAATTAGTACCACAAGGGATTGACCAGTAATAAAACCCACATGCTTGTATTTTACTCCAGGAAATAGTTTTTCAGACGTGAGAGCAGCAACGCCTTGCAAAGCGGGTATTGCTTTTTAAACTTCGACAGGCTACGTAACTTGCGATACTTCGATATGTTAACAATGCTTACATGGTATTACCTTCAATTGAAGTGATGCTTGAATGTTATACCTACTTTAGACACTCGTTGCTGTCATTACATTCTGTCGTACACGAGCAACGGGCTGTATGTTCAGGAAGTAGAAGTGTACATGAATGTATGTTTGAAAATTGGGTCTTTTCATTTTAAGACTGTTTACTGATGATCGAGCAGCTTTAAAGTGTCATCACACAGAAATGTCATAACCTCAAGACAGATACTCGACACTTCATCATATCACATTATATTGATCAATCCGTCCCAACCTTTCAAAGATGCACGTCAAGCATTCATAGCACATACATAGCAGAAAGTACCTATTTTGAGAACAGGTGAAGGTTCGAGGAAAGAAAAGGCCTGCTATATCCCACTGCATGTGTATCGTGAAAAGCGAGTAATGTGGGGTCCCAGCATAATAGGGGTTTTTCTTCCGTGTGCCCTACGAATGGGACACAAATTATTATTAAGTTTCCTGTCGTCGTTCTTTTCTATGTACTTTCTTTCCTCGTGGTGTCTCATAGGCACCCGTTCTCATTTTTACATGGCTGTTTGCGATCGATCGTGGTATTGCCAAGCAAGGCGAAAGGGGAGCAAACAGAGAACAAATGAGCTGCAATTGGTTTCACATATTTATTTTGGAGATTTTCGTTTCCCCAAATGTACGTGCTTGTAACATCCTCACATTGTTAGCTGGACGTTCATGTAGGAAGACTGCTAACCGATATTGTCCATGGTTATTGCAACATCCATTCACTGATCATGCACTAAAAGGCCAAGGAATATCGATTACACTGTTAAAAGGATTTTATTGACCATTCCTGGTTTAAGGGGTAAATGTTAGTTGAACATAAAAGTTTTGTTAATTACGTGTCAATCAAATCAGTGGTTTCTTACTTCGACTACAATTTATTCTCCTACATCTACTTGTGGATTCAATGTCCTAGCAAAAATGTAGGTTAGACACAAACTACTTCCATCATATCCATAACGATCTCTTTCATGTCTCTTAAAGAAAATAATAAAGAAATCTTAAGTTGCAGTGGGTTCGGATATTAGATAATAAGTGACATAAACCAGGTCAAATGTAACTCCCCAAGTGAGCAACATACAGAATAAATGCGAGTCTAGCAGATATACAGGACAAGGTATGATGTTTGATCCTTCGTACATACTGTATAATAAATCACGTTCTCTGGTTCTTGCTTAACAAGTTATACGAAAAGTTTCGCCCAAATACAATTTTGCGATTGCTTAATCGTTAGCTTATGTCGGTTTAATCATTCACTTTGTCTGACAAACCTATATCAGAGGAATCCTTACAATTACGTAGACAGCATTAGTAGACAATAAACTTTACTTTTGAAAAAAATGGGTCGCAAAGTAAGATTCAGCTTTCTATTAACAGCTTTGATCAATTGAGGATGTTTTTCCATGTGTGTTATAAATGTGTGTATGCCGGAAGTTGTATGTTTTGTGTATTTGCCTCATTGCGCGTGCGTGTAACTGATGCCGACTTTGTAGTTCCACCAAGCACAGCATTTAACCCGGCCACACAATATCGATAGTGGGTTAACCAATTACCCGAAATACTGAACGTTTAGTAGGGAATAACAAATACCCTTTAACAAACAAATATCTTTGGTAGTTTCCATCCTCAGGCATGACCCCTTGCCTTTCCCATCTGGGTGAACGTTGCCGAAAGAAAGGAAACAAAACATGTTTCATAAGACAAATGGAGAAATATCAAGATTCCAAATTCTGCAATGGATGCAGCAGATTTAATTTGGTCGCTTTTGAAAATCGTCATTGTTAAATAAATTACACAAGCTAATATCTGCTCCGACCACTCCACTACAAGAAAGTATTAAAAATCAAAATGTTAACAACATTATCACACAAAACATTGCCATTCGTATTAACAGAGTTTAGTGTTCTACTACCTTATCTTGATTGGGATGTCGGAACAAGTGGAAATGAGAAAGTAGATAGGGTTGGTAAGGCAGCTTTTAGACTACATTATGAATATACAAAAGATATTAAACTGAATTATTCTGGTTTTTAACCTTCCATAAACAAAATTATCAAAATAAACTGAAAATAAATGGTCTGAAAAAATAATAAGTTTAACTTAATGATGGTCCAAGTATAACAAGAAGAGCAGCAGACCACAGAAAGGAAGTTTCCCTTTCGCGCCTGCGCATATGCCATACCAACGTCACACATAGTTAACTTTTACGTAACGGAGACCCACTTAGGTCATGCATGTGATCAGTCATTTACAGTCGAACATTTTATGATTAAATGCGCTGATTTCAAACAAATACGTGACAGATTCTATAATATACCTTTTATGAAAAGTTTATTTTATATAGTGTCTGGGCGACAAATTTAATTGACGTAATTACCAAAACTTTTATGTTCAACTAACATTTACCCCTTAAACCAGGAATGGTCAATAAAATCCTTTTAACAGTGTAATCGATATTCCTTGGCCTTTTAGTGCATGATCAGTGAATGGATGTTGCAATAACCATGGACAATATCGGTTAGCAGTCTACCTACAGGAACGTCCAGCTAACAATGTGAGGATGTTACAAGCACGTACATTTGGGGAAACGAAAATCTCCAAAATAAATATGTGAAACCAATCTATACCCAATTCATCTTGATGATGAAAAATAATAAGTTTTACATTCACTTCGTTTCCTATTTATGTATTTTTACGTTTTAACATCCTCGTTTCGTATTTCTAGTTTAATTTATTTTTGTGTGAAAGTGTATTTTTACACTTGTGTTTGGCACTGAATGTCTTGCATTGTCGATAGGCCGTAAAACAATACAAACACAAAACAATCGCCATTGTATATAACCGACACGACAAATGACACTCATTCCTACGCCTTCATTTTCAGATTTCTAGGGCATGGTTTTAATCTAATGACAGGCCCTGGTGCACATCGCGGCCGCTCGGTTACAAAATACTTAATGGCATGAAGAAAACAATATCGAGCAAAGACATGCTCAATAAAATATATACTTATACATTTTGTCTGGGCGACAACGATCACGTTGTATGCCAACGCCGGAATGGACACACGTGAAAGAATTATGGCTTCTGGTTATCGCAATGAGACCAGTGTGTGTAGCCCCAATATGGAGTCTTTTGCAAGGGTTTAAATTCATATCATAACAAAGCGGAGTCGTCCGGCCATCAATATAGCAATTTTTCGTGAAATATATAGGAACACAACGAACAGGCAAATGAACCAACATACCCTGCCTCTCATACACACATGCACAACGGCACGTCCTTAAATGATCATATCTGTTGATGGGATGTTAAACCCCGTACAACAAACCGGACAAACATGAATCATCACCCTGGACACCCGACGTGTTCTTTGATTATGCCCCATGCTGCACCAACAGCTGTTCCAAGCTGGATGGTCACCTCAATAAACCTAAATCAGAATGTTACTCATCATTCGAAACATCAACACACTTTCAATTAACAAAGTTGATAATTCCACATGAAATTAAAAAATGCTGTTCAAAGCTCGATGGTCACATCAATAAACCCAAAACATAATGTTACTCATCATACGACGCACTTTCAACAGACGAAGTGAATAAATCAACGTGAACATAAAAAAAACGCCTTTCAATCAAGATGTGATGTTGTATTAGGACTGTTTTATGACAGACTTGTACATTAACTACTGTACGTTACGTCAATGACATGAATTCCAACCCCATATTCTGCTTTGACCATCGTCAAATATAAGGCTTGGATTCCTAAATTGTCGTGATATTGCTAGTAAGGTTGCGTCATACCTCCTGCGTTAATCGCACAATGATAAAATGGTCATCTTATAAAAATGGATTTTGTCGCTTTAAACAAGATTGTGATTGATGCCATAAAAAATATCGAGAAAGTCTTCCATAAGAATTCCCTAGAAATATTTTTGTAAATATTCGCTATTTGTGAGAGGTGTATTTGAACATAACCCCATGAACATTGCTAACCTTAAATTCCCCATGGTTACCATTTTGGAAAAATTCAGATGCCACGTGTGTGCACTATATATCTATTCTTGCTGCTATTATACGACCTGATCAATAATCTGTCCGAATGCCATAAAATGATGTTAATTGTTATAAAACATACTCTAAAATATCAAATATTTTTAAAATGACTATAACGTAACTTCACGTCCCTCTGTTTTTGTTGATCTCCCGTCGCCGGAAATGTATTCTCTAAGGTAATGTTAATCTTTATGATTGCCTCGGCATCGGCTTAACTGTTTCTGTTAAAATCAGCTGCAGGTGATCTCATAAAGATAAAACTGGAAATTAAACTTTTTGAAATACGAATATATGCGTCCATTTTAAGGCTGTTCTCGACAATGAAGATCATAAACATCACCGAACAACTATGAAGTATTTCCCTCTAGCAATGGGTCGTGTATAGTAGTACATTTATAGGGAGAGAGTTTGCGATGACAGATTGAATTATTCAGAAAACGTTCTGTTTTAGTAGTGGTATCTTTCATCTGATATTCTGGTGTGGAGTGTCATTCATGCAGTATCTGACTTAAATTGAAATTGGGCTTGAACATATAGACTAATTTATATATGTTCTTCTTATACAGAGAATTTATTTTTCCCAACGGTCATCAAGTCCTCTAAGAATGGTTGGAATCAATTACTGTATATTTCGTTTTACAAAGTTAGTAATAGCTACGGTTACATGGGGACAGGTGTCTAGGGAGACACCGTCGTAAAAAGAGAGCAATTTATAAAGATTTTTTTTCTCTCTCGTCTTGTTTTGCAGCGGTTCCACAGAACACCTTCGATCAGAATAACGTGGTCTGATTGATTTCATGCTATCGTGTCAATGATATTAAACTAATGTTACATAGATTCTTCAAGGGACCATATAATTTGTGAATAATGTATTCAGATGACTGCATCTGTTGCGAGTACGAAAACCCTAAACAAACCCAAGTGATATTTTTGGCTAGGTGATGTGTCATAGGAATTTGCTACCATCTGTTGTCAGATGATTGACATGTCGTGTTTATTATCACACATATTTTCTAACTGCAATTTTGAAGATCAAATCACCTTCATGCATATCATTATTTTACACCGTAAAAATCAATCACTTTTTATGTGTGTAATGTTGAAGTATGTTTAATAGTAATTAGCATGTTAAGCTCAGAGATGCCACTTATAAGCGATATATATAAGTTATTAACGATTACATCTCTGACGGAACAAGGCGTGGTTCATCTGAATGCCGTTATTACTAAATTGCATGTGTCAATTTCAAAGATAACTTTGAGCGACGTCCATGTCAAGAACGCTGAAAGGCACTTTAGAAGAAACAGTGAATTCTATTAAGTTATTTGACAGCTGTAATAGAAGTCGGTGCGTACATGTCGTTTTGCATCTCTAAAAAGTGTTAAAAGGGAATATTTATTTTCATTCGTAGTAGTTGTGACTTTGTATCTTAGCTTAGTTATCAATGCTGATGTTGTTTAGCTTTATAAGATATTTTAGGTAATACGTTTTGACTAATTTAGAGTTACAATGTATACAATCGTAAAGCATTTTCAGAATGTCCAGTGACTATCAATAAATAATCAATTGATAACTCGATGACCATGACTTGAATTTCCATTCCGAAAATAGAACTTCCGGTGCAGCGCTTAACACTGCGCTGGTTTTCGTTCTTATCCTGATAGGATCATTTTCTACAGTGTGCAAATCCTTCGATCCATCAATATTTTTGCTAATTTGCGCACCCATGTTGGCCTTGAACATTGTATGGAATAAATACCTATACACACAAAGAAACCCCGCAATCTATTTTTTGGTGAAACATGAGCGATATTTGATTGAGATGAAGGCACTTGCTACCTATAATTTACTGCATTCAAAGCAACAAATACGTCTTGTTTACTCAATGGGACATTGAATTTCGTTCAATCATTAGAAAATTGAACCGAAGCAGAATTGACATTTTATACAGCATGTTTTAATCATCGTCGGAAAAATATTTTCATTTTCGAAATTTTCCCATTAATGGTATTTCTATCTTCTTTGGCGTTTGATTTGTTTTGTAATTAAGGCACATTGACCTATATTTGTAGTCAGAAATACCATTTGCTGCCGTCATTAAGCATGCACAATGGAATTTAATGATTCAAATCGAATAAGGATGCCAAGGTTACTCTGAGATCATTAACAGATGGGAATGGATTTTTTTCATCTTCCTTTTCCATCTTCTGCTACTGTATTTGATTAGAATGAAATGATTGCAAGACGTCGCTTTTCAATCAATTAAAGCTGATATATGTTGCTCGAGACGATCGTGATGTTTACACCGGAAGTTACACTAGCTGACAACACTAATTGCAATCAGCCAATGCGCATGTACAAGCACGTCTTGTTGACCATAATCCATGGAAATGAAATGTTTGTTTGCTTTATACACTCAACGATCTCCAGGCGGATGAAGTGCATTGCTGTATGGGAATAAAATATAACAGGTTAATGATATGATATAATGTAATAAATAATCAAATCTGCCAAGAAATTCGGGCGGACGAAATGCATTACTGCCTAGGAATAGCATTACTGCCTAGGAATACTCCCTGCAGGTAGGGCGTAATAATTGTACCTGCTGCCCCAATTGCATGATCGGAAAAGGCGACTAAATTCGGGATCTGATCTTTTCTCTTCTTTCTAAACAACTTTCTTCTTCCTAATGTCTCCCTTGACAATGCCTCAATTTTGGCGTTTAGTTGAGCGTTCGCCCCTGTGGGGAAGGCTTTGGGTTCTGTTCCCTGGCCAAGACATACCAGAGTCTGTAAAAATGGTAGTTTCTACTCCTGCTTAACGCTCAGCAATTTAGGACTGGGACGACTGGTTTGCCCGTTGTCCGTATAATGTGACCGGGTGGGGTGTCCTGCTGGGTGTTTTCGGCAGTAGGCCGTCCTTAAATGACCATAGCTGTTGATAGGACGTTAAACAATACTAAATTAAACCAAGTCAGCCTAGGAATAAAATAGTACAGGTTTATCAGATAATGTAATAAATAATCACAAATTTGCCATGAAATTAAAAACGAAATAATTCAAAATTCCATTTGAAGAAACGAATCAGCTACATAAAGGTGTATTGAAGCAAATGAGCGGGTATAATAAGTTTTTTTCATAATCGTTGTTTATTGCGTCATTTAATAATAAATTGATAAATAATATAATGTTTACACGTACATATATGTAATGCTACCGGTGTATTCGCTTAGTAACTACGTTTAATATGTTTTGTTTTTTAAGAAATTAAAGAAGGATTTTTGAAAGGAGGGACTATTGTAGCTTCGGACAGACATGTTGTATACCACTGCATGTAAAAAACGCGACTGATGTGGCCCCAAAAACCAACTGTAGAATCGGGTTGTTTTTCACGGTGTCCCCTTCATTGCAATGTTTTTAACTTTCGCACCAACATAGCCTTGGCTATGTCTCCACGAATAGACTGACACGTGTTGGAATGTATATCTGATTAAATGTTTTAGTTAACAAAAAATCCCACAGACATTTACATGATTTACATTTAATGAGGTCCATGTTTGGCTTCCAATTAGCGTAGGTGTCCTCGTTGGCTGACGATTATTTTCTATGTTTCCGAGTAAGTTCTTTTTGCAATTTACAGGGTCCCGGTAAAAATAGCATCAGACGACGTGATATATTGGTACAAAAACAATCCAGTAAAACCTTCCTTCTGTGTCAGCAACTTTTCAAATTACACAAAGACTTCACGTTCAATTACAAAAAATGTAGACTATTTCGGAACGTTCGGAAATTGCATTCTTTAAACGCAAGGTGAATTCTTGTAGACCCGCATATAGAACGGCAATTATACCATAGTACAAGATTTAATAAAGAAAGGCATGGCGTATGGTCACCATGTCCGAGGCAATAGTCCTTCTTCAGCAGCATCAGTACAGGTTTCATTTAAACGCGATCAACCCGCAGCATCAATGTTACGCGATACCCTCTAATAAATAAATAGGAACTAATCTGTTGAAGGGCGATACCCATTGTAATACAAATATGTACTCTTATTAAGCATTGCACTGTATTCCGGTTCCAAAATTAAAAACCATTTGTACGCTTGAGCATCACAATACCCGTTCGTTAGTCATCTCGAAAATGGACGTCATTTATAAGAATGATCATTATCTGTGTATTAATACGAGGCACAGACTATTTACATAGCATAGACCTCCGCGTCCGAAAAGCCGAGACAAGTCGCTACTTCAAGCAATCGTTTACTGCTGCGCACTCCGATTCTACACACGGTCGGTAATTAATTGGACCCAAATTTGCCCTCAGACTAATCCACCGTGTTTATGTGCCGTGAATGTAAATATACATAACGAGGGCTAGAGATTGACTCGGGGCCACTATGACGAGAAAAACGACTGGGGCTTATAAAAATATGAAGCAATTTTAAGACTTCTCCTGACTAGAAGTGCATTTTTCTTAGCTGTCCTGTTGGTATTGTTAGCTTCTTGGCGGCGTGTCTTACTTTTGTAAAGCATCACCGTCGACAAAGGGTCTGTAGAGCGCGGGAGGTTATCATATATAATGACAGAAATAGGTCGGAGTGCGTATGAATACAGAAGTAAGGTTATTGCCATCCTTCAAGAAAATGGATATTAATCTCCATGCCTGCAATGTTTTATTATTTTGATAATTGCGCTCTTTGATTAACTGCCGTTTTATACGCGTTGCTTGTCACTCAATTGTTTCTTGATGACGTGGTACATGTATTCACAATGATCTCGTAAACAACACCCGCGACCTGTTTTCCCAGCGTACATCCTTCATGAACAGGTAAACTTGTCAAATAATACAGTCACAGGCAAGTAATAATATTAAGAGAGCGTTTCTCCTTACATATGAATTGGTCGTATAATGTAATTGAAAGTGTTCCTCTTGCAACATTAAAATCCTTGAAACCTTCCATTGTCATGGAATCTATTTTCACGGAGTTTTTTGATGATTTGAAATCGTGTAGTGAACGACACATTGCTAAAATATATCTGAATATCTAATTGTACTTTTTAATTATAATCGACTCCGAAACTTTTCATCGATGCATAATGAATAAACGCAAAATGACATTGAAACCTGACTTTACCAAACCTGAATTAAAAGAAACCTTGATAGTATATCTGAAATGAATATTTTCGTTCATTGTCTTCAACGATACAATGTCGCTTTACCAACAAATACATGTCATATCAATGTAGTGGCACCTTAACGTATCCTTGGCGTAGCTCAATCACCTTCGACATAGTCCGTATTAAACCTTTGCTGTGCAAAGAACTTCGATTTTTATTTGCAAAGAAGACGATCGATAAAATGTTGAATGAACTTTCAAATTGTTTACATAGAAGAAACTTCGACAAAGTACAAAGCATTACGCGAGACCTTCTGACAAATAATCTTGTATCGTAGACACATATTAACAATCGTGACCAAAAGATAAAACGTTTATAATCCTTTTTAAGGTATGCGCCAGGGCAGGATTTAGCCATGGTCGTGTCAGGATTTTGTTTGTTTGTTTTTTCACGTCCTCGCAACAGCCAGGGTCATATACGGACAGGTGCCTAGGAAAATACCGCCTGAAACAGAAAACAAATAGAAAAGAAAGAAGACAGGTAAGATAGGAAACAGTAAACATTTCCAGTGTTTGTTGCGATTTCGCTCACGTCTCAATTTTGGTCTAGTACATGTCGTCTTCGTAGAAGAAGGAAAGGGGGTGCATAAAAGCCATTTATCATATAAAATGAAAAGTGTACGGGTATAATTCCAAGTAACAATGAATATAGCGTGTAACATATGAACCGTGCCCCGTGTAGACAAACAACAGATTTCTGCTATTAACTCTGCCGAATGGAATTTCGCCTAGGCTTTATATCTGAAGAATCGAGTTCAACTTCTAGTATATCTATTTTTAAAATGGAACACAGAAAAACAAACAATGGTATTTACAAATATTCGTCGTTCTCCGTGAACGAAGATTATAGATAATTTGTCAAGGTATTATGCCGCATGATCATTACATTTTCTGTGACGAATATGTAAGAATACCTATAAAGAGAGAGAGGCATGTGGCATTTAATCAATCATCTGTTTATACAGATATACGGGCTTAATCTTGTAGTACGCCTACATCGTTCTACAGACTATGTTATCAAATTAATTAGCAAAATAAACGATAGAGAAGAGGGCGGTTGTATCTCAGGAGTTTCCTTGTAAAGATCTGCTGTGAGCTGACGGCATTCTCAGATTTCCTAACGCCTTATATATCATCTCATTTAGTCAATTAACGCTACCAAATTCCAGTTTCGGAGCAATGCAATGTGCGCACTGCATACCTTACATCTCTATACTATATTATATTGCCGTGTGCAAAAACGAATCGAAACCAATCACAAATCCGCCAACGTATTATTCCCTACGACTGGCGTCAGGAGTAATAATTTTTGATTATAAAATAAACAAAAGTGCAATCTCCAAGTTACTATATATTAATTTTCCATTCTGTTATTGACAAGTAGGAATTTATTAAAAGTTTAAAACTGAGTTTGTTTAATTAATATACTGTTGCCCCTGTTGAAAAACGTACAAAGGTGGTTGTGTATGACTCTCTGTTGTAAATAAAATATATCATTAAACACGACAGTGCTTTCTCAAGAAATCAATACAAAGTCCCAGGCGAGCTACACAAATCTGTTCTCAAGGTGTATTGCAGTTTCAGACACTACCGTTTTATTTGTCTTCAGATAGTACTAACTTTAAACCTTCAAAAATGTATGATGTATTTTAGCATTTATGGTTAGTAAATCCTCTTTAATTTGTTTATATATTCAATAAATGTTTCCGTTCTAATATATGTGCCCCCATCTATATAGAATTTGATTCTTACAATGCATTTAACGTGCTGTTAAACTCCGGGTCTCAAATTAAATTGCGAGCGCTGACACACGCCTTTAATAAGAATCAAAGCGTCCGATTGATTCCAAATGTTTAGGAGATCACAGTATTGTGCGCTAATTATACAGGAGAGCGCGGTCGATGTATTGAGGAGAAAACGAGCGTTGAGAACATGTCACACATGTCAATGGGTTTCCATTCACACGTGCCTGACCCTTGCGATGTTTGACTTTGTCCCGCTGAAATAATTTAAATGTTGGACGTTATGCGTGCCCGTGTAGAAAACACATCAGTAATATTGGAGTGTATGATACAAGATGTTTGAATTGAACACGTGAATACTTTTTTGTAACACAGGACTCGGTTATTTGATGTTTTATTTTCCAAAAACAATAGTATTTTTTTTATGATTGGAATGCGAACATTTGAATTTCATGACACGTGCGTTTTTTTTCATCTTTATTAATTCTGAAAATATCGTTGATCCTTATTTTACCCTTATGTAGTTTGATATAAGTAGATTCAAAGAACGTCGTACTTAATACATATATATAGCTACTGAATAGCGGAGAGTTGTCTATTTAAGAGAAAACATTTTGCAGTTAAAAGGAAAGACTAGGTATGATGTATCACCTTGCATGGTGTCGTACAAGGCGAATTATACCCCTGACTGCTGTATTAGGGATTTATTTCTTTGTCTTCTACGAACAACATAGAAACAAAATTGATCTACTGTATTCAAACACTTGGGATTTCTATTTCTTTTTCTTTCCTCTCTACTCTCTCCTTCGGCGACTTCTCCAATCTAGTCACCCATCTTTATATGAACTTAAATTTGACGACAACGTTTATCCATAGAGAGGAAAGCATGGTATCGAAACTACAAGTTTCATTTATTCGGCGGAAATGTGTGCATACGTAACATTCACATTACAAGTACATATTGTACATGTATTTAATCTTGATTTCGCACAACCTGGCTGCAACGAATATATATGTACTACATTTTGATTGACTATAAATAGTTAAGATATGTTTTAATCCAGATTCGCATCAAACTAACCCAACCCGAAACCCGACAAAACCTACAACAAATTCGTTTACTTTTGATGTTTTTTTTGCATCTTTCAAACATTTCGTCCTTTTAGTTTACGCTAGACGTATTTGTTTTTGTGAACGTTTGCTTAATGTTTTTTTGTCCTAAATGACTTTAATTATCTTTGGGTTGTAAAACAATACAAAAACAAACAAACAAAACGTAGTTGAAATTCAGATAACGAAGCATTCTTTGATACTCACTTCCATGGACAAGACCGACGCCAGTTTGTCACATTCACAATACACATTACATGTGAGGCTATCGGATATACAGCGAGGCAAGAAAGTGCTCCGCCGAGACCTTCCTGTCATGCTCGGTGTGAAATAATGCCATTTTCAGTTAGCGGTATTGAAGTCGTGCTACAAGGTAACTGTCTGCAAGGATAAGATATATCCCTTCCATAGCTAGCATGGTTGCGTTTACTTGTATAAAATAAATGTACCGATAGACTTATGTACATAAACAGTTTTGCTTACATCTTGTAAACATATTCAATACTTTGAAAACTTAAACACATACGAATTGCAAATGTGTCAACATGTTTTTAAGTATATTGATAATATCCCCCCTTGTTGGGTAAAATAGAAATTATGAACGGTTGATTTCCTATCACCATTTATGCTATACTTCGTCATCGTCGATTAATCCTTGCCCTAAGTCATTTTAACGCTTGTAAGATTTGGTTTGGTTTGATATTGTTTAATTACCTATTAACAGCTAAGCCCATGTGTGTTGTGTAAACGTGCATGTATGTATGTGTGCTAGAGACGGGGTATGTTGGTGACGCTCGTAAGAAGATCGCGCTTTATTGCATAGTCCATATTCGGTATAGGTCATCCTTTGTCAACTATTTCATCAGTATATGCCTTAAGTGCTGGTTATCCCTGGTCAAAATGCCAAACAGTAATACATAAATATTTGGTCTAACTAATATAAACGTCTGTCGAAATATTGTGTTGTCAAATGTTTTTTATAAACAAGTCTAGCTAAACAAGATGTCTGTTCGGCAAAGAAAAGGACGATATTTTACTTTAACGTAACGACAGTCACGCATCAACTTCGCTTGTCAAATGTCGTCGTCGTTTAGTCTCGGTTTGGCAGAAGCTGCGTTGCTTCGAATCACAAGGGTCTACCTGGACAAGAACGGAAATGTATTATGTTCCTTATTTTTTTAACGATTTTCATCGATGGTGCTACAGGTTCTTGCACCAACAATAGTCCGTGAAAAATTGTAGACTGATTAGATTAGAAATAATTGATAAGAAAATGCTGTGATAGTATCTGTCAATATTTATTAAACAATAGGCAACGACATAGTCATGCCGAACTCCGCCGTGCTTTCCTCTGTCCATCTCCGTCCACAATGCACAATAACTATCAGGGAAGGATCAAGGATTTCACGTTATGACCACCAACCCCATGTCAATTTCTTTGGAAATACTCAGAAGCTGTATAAACAATATTGCCCTATTTAATTCATTTTTTTAGAAAGGGCGCCCCTGTTTGGATCTGCGTATGATAACTCAAAGTCCCGTCTTCCCTGTTGCCGAGTAATCATTTCACTTCTTATCCTAATGATTCAAAATTTGGACATGACTGTCTAGATGTCATTGCACTATTTCCTTTCTTGTAAGGTCCCGAAACATGGTGTCGGAGCCCTAAAGGATTACAGTACTACTGCCAAAAACTTGAGCTACGTGTTGGAAACTGTTTTTTCCGGCATGACAAAAGCTATGTTAAATCATTTCTGGAAATATAAACTATACATTGCAGGACTTTTATGAGAATAAAAATGAACTAAACAATATGTAAATCAACAAACAGTATTCTGAGTGTACAAATGCAGCGGTGCCAAACCGGGATTCGAACTCGGAACTTCAGGTTGGTATACAGTCGCCCCTAACCGATCGAACTGTCTGATAAACCGAAGTATCCTAGCCTACAGTTATTCCGAAACGGAAGCTAACAGGAGGTTACAGTATATAGGGAAAACTACAGATTGGTGGGACAGATATCTTTTAAGACCAGAAATATTGACCCGACTGGGTGGTATTATCTCTACACTTTCTTCGTTCTTTACAGGTCCGGAGATGTGGGGCCGGACTGGTCCCTATAAGATGTGTAGCAATGGTAAACAACAGTCCCCGATAGACATCCACCCAGATATGTTACTGTTTGACCCGAACCTCAAACATGTCAAGGTGGAGACGGTACCGGTAAGTTGAAGTATGAGAGGACTCACCACAAACGTTTAAAGGCAGCACTTTTATTCCATTTAATAATCAATTCAGTATTGATCCTATCAATATGATCAATCACAATCTTTTGTTAAAAATACTGTCTTCTTTAGACGTACCATAGCAAAGAAGATAATGAAACTCATTTTAGATATATGTCGTCTGGATCAATTCTGTTTCAAATTAAATTTTTAATATTCGAGGGGATTTTTTTAAAAAGATTCAAACGCCATTAAAAGGATTTTTCGAGATATTACTTTTTCTTAGGTAAAAACAACTAACACTGAGTCATCAAACGTACAATTGAAGAGATATAAAAATAAATGTTATTATAATTATACCATGGGACGAAATGTATATGCATTATTCGATGTCTACATCGTATAACTTAATAATATAACCGTCTGATTTTCAGGTCAATGGAAAACTCACAAACACCGGAAATGACATCACGTTAGTTCTGGACCCTGACTTTATCAACCACGTAAACGTCAGTCAAGGACCCCTGTCATATGTGTACCATGTAACGGCGTTAAAGTTTCATTACAGCAAAGTGGACATCAATGGATCGGAGCATCGAATAGCAGGACGCTCCTTCCCAGCAGAGGTAAGGGTTTTGTTACAATCGAAAAAATTAGTAAAATGGTAATAATTATTTCTTCCAACCTTAACAGAATTGACTTTCGTTTCCGCAGTTGGTAATTTTGGCGAGGAATGCAATAGGTTATGTCCCCAGGCCAAGACATGCCATGTCCTTATAAATGGTAGTTGTTTACCCTGTTTAACGTTCAGCATTACGGCAACAACTGGTTTACACGTTGTCAGCATAATGTGACCGGATGGAATACTGTGCTAAGTGATTTCAGCATGAAATTCAGTGAGACCTCTATCGTCGTTTTGTTTGTGCATTATATTGATGGTAGAATGTGTTTATACATAGGAATAAAATTGTGCCTTGTTATAGAGTGTTCAAGTGACATGAATTCTAAAATGCATTTGGAAATTGTGGGAAATATCCATTCTATGAGCAGAAAAAATACATAAGCTTTTCTAAGTATATCTGTCGCAATGGTACAATTAACCTTTTTCTGTCGCTGCTTGCAACGACTTTAATATCTCTTCGAAAGTATTAGCTATTGTCTAAAGGAAACTATTAATGACCGATAAATGTTTTACTTCAGACTTTCAAGGACTGTTCACACTCAAAATAGCATGAACGTCTGAATCATACACTAAAAACCCAAACATGGTTGATCATTGCTTTGGATGTTCATGAAAACTTTCGTCGCTGACCTTATACATTGTAAGTGTCGTATTCATAGATACCGGAGGGAAACAATATCAGTACAGCAACCAGTCTTGGATCAAATAAATATTTGCTATATGTCGCGGGATAAGTACGTTTCGAAATGAATAAGAATGGTATTGCTGTCTTTTGTTATTTCGTTACATAAGATGTTTTTTCTCAGGAGAGTTTATTTAGTAAGTGCTGGCGTCAAGTTGTTACGTTTACTAGTAAATGAAGAAAGCAAGGTTGATTCCATAGAGGAACATTTGGCGCTGTTTTTAGACATAAATCAGAGAGAACAAAGTACCGGTCAAGACTAAAACCTCTAACCTGATACCCCGTAGTGTGTAAGGACGTCATTGTACTCCATGGGGGTATCTCATCTTGAATACTATTCCGACGATCTATGATTTAGTTTCGAGATTATGTGAGCGAAATTGTTATGCAAAACCAGTAAATAAAACAATGTCGACAGAAGTGGAACAGTTATTTTTCGTATTATTAGGAAAATTGCCTCAAAAAGTCAAAATTGCATATTATGCTGGGCTCCCGGAATTTTGGAATACCATGTAATGAAAAGGCAGATCGGACCGCAAACGGCTTTATTGCTACTAGCAGTTGATTATGAAAGTTATTTTACAGATCAGTTTTGTAAGGTTAAAATTGCAATTTCGTTTGGTTAAATGTCACTTCTTTTAACATGTCTAATCGAACTTCCATCGGCCCTTATGCCTTCTACTGTTGATAGACCCTCATAAACCTCTCATTATGCCTTCATACAATTTAGTTTATCAAAAAAAGTTCTGACCTTGACCATACCACTCACTCCCGTCACAGAATATCACTGCTTAACGTTCAGCATTCAGGGGAATGATAACAACTGGTTCACCCGTTGTCAGTATAATGTGTCTGGGCGGAACAATGTGCTTGGTGCCTTCGGCATTTCAGTGCGATAGCACTATAAAGTCGGCATCAGATCCGCGCTATCACGTGAAGGCAACCACATAAACATACACTGTCTCCTGCATACACACACGCAAGCGCGCATACACTACACACATGGAGGCACGTCCTTAAATGATTATACATGTAGGACGTTAAAAATAAAACCAAACCGAACCAACTAATGTTATCCTTGGAAACGGGACGACTAATGATGCATCCTGTAAAATCAGTAATTTGAGTTACCAGAGTATTCATCTCATTTTGGCTTTAATGTTGAACGTTCGCCCAGGAAGGCAATGCGTTGTTTCCCCGAGCCGGCAAATACCAAAGTCCTTAAAATGACAGTACCTCTTCCCTGTTTAAGGTTCAGATTATAAGGGTAATGAAAACAACTGGTTTACCCGTTGTCAGTATAATGTGCTGGGTGCCTTCAGCACGGTATTTTAGTGAGATAGCTGGCATCAGATCTGCGCTATCACATGGAAGCGAATACACCAACATACCCTGTCTCCTGCACGAAGACACACACGCACGGACGCATACACAACACGCATGGGGAAATTCCTTTAATGACCCTTCCTTTTGATGTGACGTTAAAAAAAAACACAAAAAAACTTAGAGTATATCATAGAAAAAGAGAGGTTCCGCTCCCTTTTCAACATTCTGAAGATTTGACTCGCCTACATGCTCTTTTCAGTGGTGTCTCACGAGGATCGTGTCGTCATACAACCATTGCTGTTCCTGTAACGTTGATTAAACACAAAATTGTGACCTTGACCAATATGTTACATTATTACAGCACGTGATAAAGTGTCGGAGGCTGATAAGATAATTACGTATGTGATCTTAAGTGAAACTGTCTGGTCCTGTCAATAATACAGAGCACAGTCTCTTGCTTATTATCTCCGTTAGGGGCAATTTCGTCACAAAGAACATAATGGCCGATACAGCTATAAGTACAGTAATCTATGATATATTTAAGTCTCCTGGTGTTGTCACAGAAAACACTTTAATACCAAGATGCCATCAATACAAGCGAGAGTTCGGTAAACACGGTACGGTAGGAGGCACGGTAGTCTAGTGGTAGGACGCCGGGCTCGTGACCGTAGGGTTGCGGGTTCGAGTCACGGCACGGAACTGTGTTGTATCTTTGAGTAAGATACTTTAACTCTCTTGTTCCAGTCTACTCAACTGTAAATGAGTACGTGGTTGGGCAGTGCTAGAATTGTAGAATGCTAGCTGTGTGCGCCGAAATGACAGCACTGGCTGTATGCTTCCCCGGGAGATGAGAAAGATATTGGCTGGTTGCAAAGGCCCTATAATCACGAATAATAATTTGTGAACCGCTTTGAGACGAGCAACGATCTAGGTTGTGATAAAGCGGTATATAAGAACCTCGAATTATTATTATTATTATTAGTATTAGTATTCTTTAAAAGTATGTTTTAATGAGAGTAAAGCTGCTTTACCTATTAGACAGATATTTAGACTTACGTAAACAAATAAACGGAACGGTTTTTTTAAACCGGAATCAAATTCTATTTGTTTTGGGTAATCATTAACACAGTTTTACAAAATAATAAAGCAAATTATAAAACAGTCAAACGTAGCAAATATAGATAACTTTAACAAATATTGTTATTAAATGGGGGGAAACAAAGTTACAAAATGTATTAATCTAACAATCTACTACAGTCAAATATCATAATGTTGCGCGTTACCTCATAAAAAATGCAAAGGTTATCGTTTCGTCCACCCACATCATTATATTAATTGTTTAAAAAACACATGGGGCCTTTTTTATCATGTCAAAAATATTGTCGAAAGCGGGAAAAGATATTTAATCTTAATTTCAGATTAGCTATAGTTTTGTCTGTAACTGCTCTTACTCATATACTTAGATTATTAACCTACATGTAAATATCTGTTCTTCAGGCCCTAGAAACAGAAATTTGAACACATTACACTTTGTAAAACCTGAAATCGGTGAGTGGTTTTCTAACTATAGAGAAAGCCGCTGAGATGAGGCTGTCCCTGCCCGTATCCATAGTTACTCATTCTTGTTCATTGAAGCGAGAAAAGTAATCTCAATGAATCGCATGTACCGAGCCATTTACAGTAAATTATTTGTTGTTTGTTTGCACGGACCTTCAGACAAGACAAGAAAACAGCTGTAATAATTTTAACCAGTCTTATATTACTGTTCTAAACCGTTAATATATCCAACATTCTAAACTATGTGAAAACCGTTTACCTGGTCCAAAAGATATAACCAATCATAGCCACAAACAAAATTACACTATACAAGCAAGAATAAAAAGAAGGCGTGCACATCTTAACTAGAAAAAACAAGTGTCACAAAATATAGAATATTATAGTCAGATACTTTAGAAAACAGGTCCTAATTACAGTGGCAAATAATACTCACAAACGGATTTAAGCAAAGCAAAAATACAGTAACACATGGGTAATAAATGAAATATGAAATATAGGCGCTAAGGGTAGAACAAAATTAACAAATATGTATAAATGACATTATCTACACTGACGTATTGATAAACACTTGATCAGTATGTTATTATCAAAGTGATACATCTTTCCAGATATCGACTCACCATTTTTCCACAAAGCAATTATTGTTCTGATATTGTACAGGCTTATGTTCCTAACACAATGCATACGTGACATGCACTGTTTGTCCTGTTTTATTGTGCTAGTTTGTAAGACACCCTTCTACAATGTATCGCAAGGGTCTAGCTCTACACACTACAACAGTGGTTAGGACAGATCTCACGACACAAATAAATAGAATTGCGAAGATGAAGGAGGAAAGAATTCTTTTGGTTTTTTAATTTCGGATACTGTTACAATGTATTTACAATTTATCACTTGCATTGAAGGAAAATCGAACGAGGATGTTCAACATTTAGCAATCGTGTCTGAAGCGTAACCTACGCTACTGTAACACTAACGCCGCCTAGCGGACAATCCAAGTAGCCCTATATAGCAAAATCAATAATCTCAAAAATTGGCGTGAATTTCCTTTTCACTACATGAGTTATAAGTGTTGTTCGTATATGTATACACGCGCTGAATCAATTAACGAGACTTTCGTGATGCATCCTAGTTTGAATATCCGCTTTTGTTTTGATTAATTGAAAAATGATAAGAAAGTGTCATGATGATAGTTTTCGAAAAATTAACGTCCAAATATGTACAAAACCAATGCCAGAATGTATTTATAATAATATTTCAAAGTATATTAGGCTTCAACTACATTTCAGCTAATCCCTTAAACATATTCAGATTTATTTTACGTACAAAATGTACATATGTTTGTTCATAAATAAATGCAACAAAAGTGTTTTAAACACATCGATTGATTACATTCAAAGCTATCAAAATTCTGGCTCTGGACGGGCGCATGTATGGAAATGAGATCATTATTTTAAAAAGTTCGGTTTTCTTAAAATCACGGGAATGTAGCATCGGGAATAAGCATTTTTATTGTATTATATTCTTATATTACAGGACAAGCTATTGTCCGAAAACAACAGTAATCTTCTCAATCCATTGACCCCTGATTCCAAATTTAGACTCTTCCAATACCATGAATTGTACAGTCTATTGTTAATATCCAGGAGTAGCTGGGTTACTGAAATAGATTATATATTTCAAACCTCTCCCATTCAATTTGAAATATATAGAGTGGAGTTATTCATTAGTAAAATACAAGTCCCAGCAGGTAGGGCGTAAGAACTGTACCTGCTGCCCCTATTGCATGATCGTAAGAGGTGACTAAACTTGGGATCTTATCTTTTCTCTTCTCTCTAAACAACTTTCTTCTTCCTAATGTCTCCCTTGACGATGCCTCACTTTTGGCCTTTAGTTTAGCGTTTGCCCCTGTGATGAAGGCTTTGGGTTCTGTCCCCTGGCCGAGACATAACATAGTCCGTAAAAATGGTAGTTTGTACTCCTGCTTAACGCTCAGCAATTTAGGACTGGGACGACTGGTTCGCCTGTTGTCAGTATAATGTGACCGGGTGGGTCGTCCTGCTGGGTGTCCTCGGCAGTATGTTTCAGTGAGGTATCACAAGGAGACAAACACGAACATATCGCAGCCTCCAAAAATACACACGCATACACTTCACGCATGCATCTTGCACACAGGGCCGGCCGTCCTTAAATAACCATAGCTGTTGATAGAACGATAAACAATACTAAACCAAACCAAACTAGTGAACTACATGTTTCCTCTTTCATAAGAAAGGTATGTCTGTTATTCAGAAACATTGAAATGTACAAACTTTATAAAGAAAAAGATATATTAACGAAATATTCCCGAATCTGGCGACTCACTTGATTGAGTCAAGTTGTGGCCACTAACCATCAAATCTTATGTTCACAGTCGCAAACATAAGATCGATAAAACGTAAAATAAAAAGGATTCCCCTTCCACTGATTTAACAGAAATTGTATTAATTATGTTATTTGTTTATTTTTTGGATTTGTTCTTGTTTTTGGCGTATGAGTTCAAACAAAGAGGCTGAAACAAGCAAATTATTTGTAAAAACATAATTCAATACATTTTACAGACGCAAAGGTGTGTATATATATTGTTACATACCAAAAACAGACAATCTATGAAGACTACGTGTGATGGCTTGTATGTACTTCTGTTGGTAAACATACTTATAATTCAGACAACATCGACGGCTTTTACCATCAATCATTATATGAGATAATTTGGTTTAGGTCCTCGTGAAAATCCTGAGCACTAGACAATAATTTCTCTGTTTGTCCACAATAAAACACAAGGGCATAGTATGACGCTATTTCATAATCAATTTGTGTTGAGACGTCGAGGTCGTCGAGATGTTTTAAAGGGCATTGGGCCAACGGGGGACATTCTCGAATTAGATCATGAGCAAAAAGGAAAGGGAACGAGGTTTGTAACATCAGTCCTGATATTTTAAACATAAGTCTTAAAAAGAACATTACGGAGAAGTTAGTCTTTAACGATACCTTATGGGAATTGAGTATTAATGTATCGCTATGGGAAAACACGAAACACTAGACTTTAAGGGTACATTACGGGGATGTTAGTCCTTAACGAGTCGCCAAGGGAGATCGACGAAATAGGTCACCATGCACAAAAAAAATCTTTTAAGGAACACTAGGCGGAAGTTAGTATTTAAAGGAGACACTACGGGAAAGTTAGTCTTGGAATGCACATTATGTGAATAGTACGCAGATAATTTAGATTTTTCTTTAAATACATTGGTACGTAGTTTGTCTTTCATTTACGTTTCAACAGCAGGGTTTAAATGGGTATTTCTGGAGGGGATTTATGGGGAAACTTGCCTACCCATTCCATACAAGCTGTGTGATATCGCCAATTTCTGACAGTGCGTCTCAGAATGCTATAAAAAAAACAATATATGTACATTAGGAAGATTGTACTTATTGACCCTGACGACAATCGGAAGTTTAGAACTAAAACAAAGGAATACTTTTCTGTACATGGTAATGATATGACAAATCATTGTACTGTGTCCAAATATGCTTTTGACAAAGGGTCATGATGTTCATATTTTAAATTCATAAATGGTTTTTAATATATTCTCGAAACAAAGTTTTCACAAACTTGTTTGATTGATTGGAAATAGCATTGTATCCATCTTAAACATGCATCTTTCTCACAGGGGAGGCCGTCCTTAAATTACTATAGCTATTGATAGGACGTGAAACAATACTAAACCAAACCAAACCAGGAAAATTATCAGGGTTTTTAAAACCGCGACAATACTATAGAACTTTTAAATTAGCAGTTACAGTCATGTAATTCTAATCAAGGACCATCTGTATGTCATATTTAATTAAAGATATTTGTTTTCAATTGTGTATTGATATTTTTTGTCGTACGATAAAATGCATAAAACGGTGACAACAGCTGTAAAAAGCAAGACATTTTCGTTCGTGTCTGCATATTGTATTGCGCGCACTAGCACGGGGAAGTTGATGGTTGTGATTTGGTCAATGCAGACTATGTAGTTTGACACCACTAGGCCATGGCTATTCTAAACACCAAACTTGTTTTTCGTAAGATAATATTATAGTGGCACAATATTTCAAATATAACTATAAACATAAAAAGGATATTTCTTGATTCTTGTGGAATGCTTTTTATATTACAAGAATTTGAATATGTATTGCAAGGCGACTTTTAGCTACTAGAAGTGCAGAAGACACCTACAAAGACTCATTAACAAACAACAAATGCAAACCAGAACGTGGACTTTAATCTCCACCACTCACTGCACAACGCGCATGAATTGTTAAGCGACGCTTTGACAGATGCACAATATTTATAGAAAAATACAATAATGGCACTGAACTGATGTCAATATACACAATAGTTCAGCAGCAACGTCCAAAGAGCTACATGTAATAAAAAGAGGTAAAAGAACCACAACAGGAAAGTTGAAGAACACAAACCCAGCTGAATTGAAAGGCAACACCAGTACAAGTATACCATAAGAAGCCAGTATGACAAAAGGCGACTGATGGACATAACGAGTTCGCTTGCCACACTCAGACAAACGTAAATGGGCAGAACAGACAAAAACGAAACGCGATCTACAACATTCCTATTGGGAATTTTCAAGGATCGTTTGTGTAAGTAACGTTATGCAAATGTGGTATTTGTTTCAAATAATACCTTACAGATTTGGAGAAAATGGGAACCAAAAATAAATGGGAAAAAACTTCAAATCAGCACTAAAATATTGCTCCGACAAAGCACAACCGAAAAATCGATTGGGAAGATGCCAAAATCCTATAAAGAAAGTACAACACCAATACTAGCAGGTAGATACAATGAGTAGTTTGGAACAGAAGATCATAAAGCATCTGAATTACTTCATTATTTACCAGACCGGGTGTTTTTATAACAATTCTCCAGAAAGTGGCATTTGAAGTGTCGTGTTCTGACTTCCGTTACAAGCAGCATAAGAATTGCTGAACTGTGGCATTTGAAATAAATATGATAAAAGGAGGAAATGGGAACCAAGAAAAACTAGAGCAATTATTGTTTGAGATAAAAGGTTATTTCACTGTGTTATGCTTAAGTTGATACGACAAGAGTTCGATAAAAAAAATGTTTTTATCTTCAAATGAAATACTTCGAATAGTTTTCTTTTAATCTTAGATGAACAGTGGTGCCTTGCAAAAAGCTTAAATAACCTTTTGTTTTATGGATAAATGATGCATTGATTAAATATAAATGTTCTCTTAAACACTAAATGCACAGCCAAAAAACTGGATTATTGTTTGATTGTGGTTTAAATAACACGCAATAGCTAAGGTCATTTGGGTGCCTAGGGAACGAAACCACCGAAAAGAAAGAAGAAAAAGGATTTCAAATAGATCAAAATTGAGATATTTACCTTGTAACTTCCCAGTGTAATCACAACATATCAGTCCATATCTATTTCTAACGTGCTCTTACGATATGTCCATTGCTTATGTTTAAGGTGTATAAGGACTCTAATACGAGCGTACACGGAGTAACATTATTGTAATTGATTAAACGACACAGTGAAAGTGCCGATATGTCGTCATCGGCTATTAAGTGGTAATATGTTTTCGATAAATGTCAATTGGCAAACCATTGTTTATGAGGAAGATGTTATCGTGCATTAGCTTCAGAACGCGGTATAGTCAAAATAACATGATAAATACAGAACGTAGTTTGATACGTTCCGTCATACACAAAATGGATTGGATTGCAATAGTTTTTTTAAGTCTTAACTGATTATTGCAAAGTAACGTCATTTCAGTAAATAACGGGTGATTTTTGTGAACAGTTGATCTGGCGCACTTCCAATTCTAAATTTACAGACTGCACATTTTGCTGAGTTGAATTATGCCTTTTTGTTGACTCTCTCTTAAACCAACAATTGCCGTTGCATATAACAAAAGTTTAATCTATTAATCTAGAGAAATGACTGGGGAAAAACTGTTCAACGAACAAACAGTGTTTTGTGTGAAAATACGTGTGTTTTATAGAAAACACACTAATAACATAAAATATGTATTTAGTTGATGGTACACACGATCTAGAAAATTCACATACATAAAAGGGACACTCCGAATTCTGTTTTAGACAAACAAATATCACTTCCGCAGTTTCGGTACCAATAAAAGAGCATGTCCTCTATAATTCATAGTATGATTCTGAAAAGGCGTTTACATGTAGGAACCGCTTTAAGAATGAGAGACTTGCTTTTGTTTCTTCTACCTGTCTACCTCCAGCATATTTGTCGGTATAGAAGCAATGAAAAGTCGACAGCAGATCCGCACTACTGCAAAATGGCAAAAAACACTTACATACCGCCTCAAGAACACATGCATTGATACATTTATCGTCCCTATGTGTTCATAAGATGTTTATCTAAATATACCTACATGTAACCTTGCTTTTGGATGTAGTGTTGAACAGTCAAGAATGGCTTTGGGTTCTGTGCCGTACTTGAGACAAAACTAAAGTCCTTATATTAGTACTGACTGTTCTCTGCTTGTAACTTGCAGCTTCAATGGGATTCGCCAATGATTATTTAACTTGTTGTCAGTATAATGTCTCCATGTGGAGTGTCATGCTACCATGTTCAGATTATGACATTTCAGTTAGATGACACTTTATAATTACTCAAAGTTGACCCAATTACCTTTTGCCTTCGTCGACATACAGTACATCAGTAGCTGTTGTGGGGACGTTTAACGCCAAACAAAATATCAACAAATGTATGCCTCCCACTAATAACAACACACGCTCTTTCATGGTGTTTGTCTTAAACTATCTATTTATGTCCCCCAAACGAAGTGGGGGACGTATTGGTTTTACTCCGTTTCTTTTTCTTTCTTCTTCCTCCTCTTATGCCGTAAAAGGTCTCCGACACGTATCTCAAAAGATATTGGACGGAAATTAATGAAACTTTACACAAGTGTTCATCTTGGCACGGGGGTGTGCAAATGACCTTTCGTTTTCCGATTGGTGAACAAAGATGGCTTCCACGGCCTCTGATTAGTCTAAATGAATGTTGGTCGATTTTGCTCAAATTTGGTATGTAGGTGTATTTTGGCATTGTGAACATAGCTGCGGGAATGTTTGGGAGACATTTGTTAATGGTCCCCCTTTACAATTAGTACTTGTTGTATTTTTTTGCATTCGAAATATGAGATACTTTATGCCATCTTTATGTTTGTTCAAACTCAAACTTAAATATTCAATTCGATTATAAACATTACTTTTGTAAATCCATGGGAATCCGTTGAATACAAATGATGTTGCATGTAAGAAATCTTTAGCATTTGTGATTGCTTTAGAAAATGCTAATAAAAAATCCAGCTTTTTGTCAAAATGGGTATACTTGCTTAGGGGATTTTTTTTCTGATGAATGGTTACACAGTAAATTGCGTTGCATAGGTACATGTCTGTATAAGTAAACGTATTTCATTTCATTATCTATATACTTAAATGCCTATTACTATGTATAACAGTAATTAGTATACCCAATTGGCCAAACTTAAATTTTGAAAACTCCGTGGTTGTGTGCAAGAGTTATTCATGTAAAACTACTACTGAAAACGATGGTACTTCGTTCCGGATAATATCCGAATAACGGAATATTAAACTATTAAAATGTATGTCTCAATAAATATGTTAGTGAGGTAAGTAACGGGATGGTCTATTTCTGGCTTATACGTTTATATAATTAAATTGGTATATATTAAATATGTGAAGCAATATGAATATTATAAAACTAATTATCTGTAGGCGACGTTTTTAAATCCATAGACCTTATTTTATGTTTCTGGTTGAAACAATTATGATTATAATAAAACTTCGTTATATTGCCACCGTTTGGTTAGATATATTTTGGCGTTTAAATGGGTTTGGGCAATAAAATAAGGGAAATGTTAAATGGATTCCCCAGAAAAGAAGGAATTATGTAAATTAGGTAGCCAATGAAACACATGGCATTATATCAAGGTCTAACAGTACATCACTGTTCTTTTTTGTACCTTAAGGTGCCCCTTATCAGTAACAGAAAACTGTAAGAATGCATTTGAAACTAATTTATCATTTCTGTACATAAAACCATACCTTAAGGAATGTGTATTAGAAAATTATTAAGATGAAGCACACCAAAAGGTTTAAAAATGCAACGCAGTGCAGAGACCGGGATCCAACATCGAAAACGAAATTAAGGGGGGGGGGGGGGGGGGGGGGGGGGGGGGGTAATGAATGTACAGAAAGCGGTCAGGCAAGGCCATTTATTTTCAGATATATATCGGTATTTTGAAATTAATTTAAATGTGTCGTAAAGAAAACGTAACGGAAAGTAATTCGATTCATTTGCGCTCTTCAGGAGAATACCACAAATACTTTATTTCAAAATCCGAAAAAAACATTTCCATTTAACAAGTTTTATTTACTTTTGATTTGCCCTAATGACCTCTTTTGTGTTGATGGGCGGTTAAGAATCCAATAATAATAATAATGTGAAATGTTCTTTTCTTTCAGTTGCAAATGATAGGATACAACGGAGATCTATACGAAAATATGTCACGTGCCGAAAATTCGTCCAATGGAATTGTAGTCATCTCGACGTTTCTAGAGGTAAGTGTATCTATGGTTACGACTCGTGCATATAGCTGTCAGCACCAGATATAATTAAATCTTCTTAACATGTATCATCCCATGAAAATTGATGGCAATGAAACCTGGACTGCGTTGTAAATTATACAGCGATTCGTTCCTCACGCAGATCCAAACCTTGGATTTCTCTCTCATCCGACCTCTGTTTGATATTGTTCAGCAGAATTCGTCACGTGATGTACTTAATTTTTTTTCGTTTTAATACAATCCTCTGTCCGGTTTTTACATGTATTTTCCGTGATATGCCATGCCCAGAGCACACACTGACCTAAACACTGAAAGCTTGTCTATGGCAAACGTCACAGATACGCAACTACCATCAATTATAGTTTCTGATAGCTCCGCATGATTCACGGGGATTGTTTACGACAACTCGAACGCGCCCATCAACGACATTCACCGCCATTTTGTTATGCTGCGTGCCTGGACGACATAAAAGCACCCTAAAAGTGCATCAACTGGCAACGTCACTCCAAACGTGTGATCTGGTCGGGATAATGTGTGTTTTATTTCACTGATACACAATAAATATAGAATAAAAAGCTTTATATATATTTAAAAAAATATTTTATCGCCACATTTTACTTGTCAGACGTCATTACTGTATTCGTCTAAGTGGAGACATAGGTCGAGTACAAAGAAATTAAGCTTTATATATTTCTTGGGGATTACGGAAACCAAAAGAATGCTGAAAGAGAACGCTTTTAATTGAGCACTAATAGCTTAAATTCTTTTAATCCGGTCGCAGGCAATAGCTGCCTAGACGCATCATCACGTTACGTTGATCCTGTTTTGGGATTTTGATTCCTGACAGAATACGCTATTCAGAAGGATTTAACACCCATTACATGTAGCATAGTCCCAATACACCATGCATACAATATCGAAATTAGTAGTAATGTAACTGAACTAAAATGTATCATTAGTAGTATGTAATCGCAGTTAGATTCGCTGATTAATCAGAACGGTTCTCTATCAACACTGCTGGGATAACCTGAATGTCCGTTCCTTTTATGTAAAATGCAAGCGTACCTACTTTGTTCAATGTGAAGTCTTTTAAGCGCGTTCATTTTGATCAGACCTGTTCTTCATCTATCTAAGATCTTAGATCTTTATTAAATTGAAATCTGAACGTTTCCGAGAAAACATTTTCTGGAATAATTTTCAGCGCAAAAACATACATTATAGAGATGGGTGGGATCGTCCTTGAGTGAACTAAGACGTACAATGTAAATAGGACAATAAACTCAATAAAACAAACCAAACCGAAACATGCAGTATTTATTCCAAAAGCTGACTGGTTCTTTGGTGGGTGTTTTCGCGACAGTTGATTTTTTCTTTTTTGGTATATCGGTTGGTTATTATTAGAAAAAGAATGATATTTGAATATCTTTAGATAGCGCACATGGTCCTTACTAACATGGTGAGTGTTTCTTAAATAAGGTAGAAAAATGAAAACTACAATGTTTTACAGCATTCAGAATTAAAGGAAATTAAAAGAATTAACTGTATGTGTGTGTCTTACGTTTAATTGCAAAAAATACATATTTTGTGTGGGACATATGTAGCATTTTTCTTGATATATAGTCAATCATTGATTTGAAAATAACAAGTATCCATCGAACTTTTGAAATTCTTATAACGGGTTTTGCGCACCTCTCCTTCTGCTTTGGATTTCCAACTCACCGATGAGTCCTAGAAGGACGAAAAAGCTGTATGGTATCAATGTAACACTTATTGACATACTGTATCTATTACCATTTTTTTTTTTTTTTTTGTTTGATTTTGTTTAACGTCCTATTAACAGCTAAGGTCATTTAAGGACGGCCTCCCATGTGTGCACCTCATTAGTGGAATTACATGTGTGTATAGTGTTTTCATCTTTTTAGCTAGTCCATTAAATGTTTAGTTGATGCGGTTAGTCACCTACTACAAATTTAGTTAATATAATCACGGAAAAGAGGTTTTTAAACGTAGTTTCTTAACACAGTTAGCTATAGCTGCCATGACGTTAGTATCATGACCGTAAGTGTCCCTAGCAGGGGAGGGGCTAGGCCATCATGTATCCTGCGGTATGTTGTAAGGGACAACTAATATGGACCCATGCAAAATCGGGTGTTTTCTTCACTGTCGTCTGAATAGGGGGACACTGAAAAAAGCAAAATTGATCTGCTGGCCGGATTGTAACACCCTGGATATATATTTTCCTTACTCTTTTTTGGCGGTGTCTCCAAAGGTTCAGCGAAAGAATAGTCATGTTTTATTCCACTGCATGATCGTAAAAGGCGACACCTGTTGGCCCCCTGCAGGATCGTAAAAGCCGACACCTGTTGGCCCCCTGCAGGATCGGGGATAGTGTCTTTCTTGTATTTAAGGTACATTGAAAAAATATATAACATACCTGCTGTATCACTATGCATGGGAACCGTAAACGGCGACTAATGTGGCGGCCACTTTAGAATCGAGGTTTTTATTCTGTGTCATCTACGAAGAAAACAAAAACGAGTCGAATATTGATATGTTGCCCCCGTCGCATCACTCGGGATATTTTTCGGTTTCTATCTTGCCTGTCTTCTTTCTTTTCTATCTACTATCTATATCAGGCGGTGTCTTCATTGGCACCCGTCCACATATGACCTGGACTGTTTCGAGGACGTTAAACCCCAAAACAACAAACAATCAAACCATGGCACCCGTCCGCATTTGACCCTGGCTGTTACGAGGAGGTTGAAACAAGCAAGAACATGTGTCCCAATCAAATAGATCACACATATGTTTATATTTAAAAAAGAAAATAATTTAAATTAAAGATCGCTCATACTCTCCCTTACATGATCAACCGTAAGCGACTTTGGGAAAGGATAAAAAGACACCAAAATTGATCTTTTGGCCTTATAAATACTTCGGGTCTGTTTCTTTTTTCTCTCATTCTCTTTCTTTTTTTGGTCGAAGGCCCCCTAGGTGATATTGTGTGTGCATTGCCAAACGAACTTGATGAGAAAATACAAAGGAGACAATATTTTTAGCGGTTCGTACAACCGGTGCCACATTGAGAACTGTTCGATATTTGGAAATGGCGTAGACCGACGACAATGTATATAAAGTCGCCCTTTATAGCCCCGGTGTGCTCTATTAAGTCTACGTTAAAATGGCCATCTTCCTGACGTCTGGGGGTAATGACGATTAACCATTAGGCTCAATCTCCTTCCCCTTTTCACCAGTGGATCAAGGGACAGAAATAGGTTTGCGTAGGGATGTCATCTCAACCGGGTCACGGTAGGCGCCCATACATTCCGGTTATATTGACATTATAAATATGGAATTATCTCCACTTCTTACGAGAATGTTGCTCCACCAAATTACCGGTATATTTCCGTAGCAGACGAAGTCACCATTAATTCCGGTTGAGGCCATATGTGGTTTAAAGTGGAAGTTTCAAATAATCTTACTTGCTGTCTATTGGACGTCAGTAAATGTCATATGTGATTTAGTTTGGTGGTTCCTAGATCCCATAACTTTCCCCATCATGATGTACATATGTACCAGTTTTTACATTGAAAAGCCAAATTAAATGATCTGAAGGAATAAACAATTAGTTATTAAAAATCAAACCTAATGTAAGTTCATGTGAAGCAAGCCGTAGACTGTAGAGAGTAAGATATGGTCTTTTGCAACTAATCATTGGTCATACCTAAATCACACATGATTACATTTTACGACAGGAAGACCAGCCCATCGTCAAGCATGTGGTGAACCATTTACAGTCAAACATGATTGACTGCACTGCTTTCAAACAAATACGTGACAGATTCTATAATATTTCGTCTATGAAAAGGGTATTTGATTCAGTTTCTGTGCAATTATTATAATCATGATTATTTATACACAACTGATCTTAAAAAACGGTATGCAATACTTAATAACCGTTTAGTTTGCTAAAGATGTATTATCACTTCTTTTTACACATTTTAATCTATAGATTTTTATTTAATTTGTTCAGTTTTACGATTTTCTATATTATTATTGTTATTTTGCCCTAAATGACTCACATTGTCGTGGGCCGTTAAACAATACAAAATCAAAAACAAGCAATGTCTTGTTATCTTATCAAAACGTTTGACATATTTAACATACCGTATAGTAAGATACTTCTGCGGGGATGATCTTTTCGTGGGTCGATCACGAAATCGCGAAAATATTATCTGCAGAATAATATTTATCGAACCTCAGACAGAGATATCCCACGTCATACCCCATACTAGATTTTTCTATGTCGTCCGACCTGTCTTGCACCTTTACGCGACATTTCGCGGAATTTTAAACTGCGATGTATTCATCCGCGCGTTAACTGCTTGAAATTGACAATCTGCGTTATAAATCTTCTGTTTTGTTGTTATATGTATAGTTTTGATGTTGTTAGATATCTGATGTTGTAGATAAAATATAATGTATACTCTGAAATACGTTGTCATCTATGTAAGAACGGACAGCATTTTTACGCGGAAGCATTCAAATGTAGCTTACGTAGTGAAGAGGTAATTATCATTTGAGGCCCCAGACGGAATTCTTGAAGTTTTTAGCAGAATAAAAAAAAAAAAAACGAACGAAAGGTGCAAGAAAGAACATCAATTACCTATAACTTAGCAAGATCGGGTTATCTTAGTCTCAGGCTAAGAATCTGTAAGATCTTGTTACAGAATCTTAACCCTCGAATGAGATAACCCGATCTCGTTCAGTTACAGGTAATATATTTCATTAGTCAAGCATAAAAGTCATAACAAGTCAAAATAAACCTCATAGTCGTAATGTCGTCATGGCATATCCCGTATGTCGTTGTGACGCCATATTCATAATGAGTATTGATTTTTAAAAATAGATTAGTTCACATTACAGTTTTGTTGATGATTTTGGTTCAAAATATACAGTTACTTACCTACCCCTATTTGACACTGTATATGTCGAGTGTCCCGTCTCTATGCTAACACAACGCGAAAATTAAGTTCGTTCAGCTCTAGATCGCGAAATCATAATCCGTGTAAAGTTAATTTTCTAATTTGGGTCGTGATCGCGAAATTTTTAGTCCGCGTGCATATACATAACCCGTAATACAATAGGTTGGTAAAATTTTGATACCTGAGGCTTTCCTCTGCTTTTGTTAAAAACTTTAAAGATATGTGATACATGCAAAATCATCAAATATGATAAATAAACGAAAAGACAAATGCAAGAGAGATACGGACATGTTGATGGTTTAGACCTGCTAATAGATGGATGGTGCGAAACTATAACAGGAAGTGATTGTTTTCCTGTAGCTAGCAATAATCGTGATCATCACAGAATTTGTGAGCGAAGTACATAAAGCGCAGTGTGTTGACATATGTAGCCAATTATAATCGAGGTTTTCTGTGTTAGTAAACCCTGGCTCAACTGTACTTCACGTTGGATTGTATTGGTAAGGATTTTTTTGTGGTTAAGAGTTGCGTATACTGTGTATTAACGAATATTGATGGGTCGTTGTAGTTTAGAGAGTCATATTGCGATGAGTGTGTGTATTATTTGGTGTATTTGAGGTAGTTTTCCTGTGTATATTAATTTGGTGAGTTTAAAATATGTAGAGTCATATTCGAAAAAGCTTATATCAAGTATCGAGTGCTTGTGTTTTAGAATAGACTACTTTGTTATCCTTGGACTCTTTGTACAATTTTGTGACAGTCAGCGATGTTCAGTAGAATCTGCCTTACATTACTTACAATGTAAAAAGAATACTTATTAGTTCTCTTTTTATTTGTCGATTGCATAACGCCACCAATTGATAACCACAGCTTAAACTTTGAATGTTTTGAAAAGGATCAACCTTTCTTGTCTCAACGAAGTATGGTAGAAGGTGACTAATATGTGCCCCTCCAACCAATCCACCCACTTAAAACATTACAATAGTTATATACGTGCTACTATTAAAACACCGAAAACATTATATAATAGATAATGTTATAATTGCATCATCTTCATACTATGTTTGGCGTAGTTGATATCAGACTCCCTTTTTACCAAGGCATCCAGGGTTCGATTCCCCGATCTTCTAGTTGTTTTTCGTTTTGATGAAAATAGTCAAAAAAATATATAAATGCGATAACAAACCAATATTTAGAATATATTTTGATTGTTTTCAGTAGAAAGCTATTTGCTGTACATAAGGATCCCAGTACCACTGCAAAATCATCAACTGGGATTGGTATCGGCCTGAAAATAACTGTAATACATCATTTCTGAGAAGAAAACATTGTTTTGTGGAACTGTTGTTACAAAGAATGAAATGTAAAATGAAATAGAGCGTGGCTAGACTGGGATCCGAACCCTGGACCTCCGATCAAAATACGGTCTCTATAAGCAACTGATCATGAGCTGCACCTTCAAAGGGTGTCAACAAGTATTTTAACATATATCCAAACGCGCCACATGAAGCTCACAGCTTTCAATCGGCGTCATCGCTATATGAACTATATGAGCTTTATAGCTCAGTCCCATTACTATAATATCCAAAACAACATTTAGGGGGGGGGGGGTATATTGATATGAAAACAACAGTGGACTTCTCTAGTGTTTCGTCTACAATGGCACAGTGATCCTTAAAGTCTTAAATGGTGTACAACAAAGTATTCGCAGTTCAACGTAACGTAAGTTTATGTGCGGCAGGTGGATGGGGCCATAGCGAGGAGGTTGTATAGGGCACACCTACATCACACATTGTTACATTTTGCATTAAGAAGAGCAACATTATTGTCAAACAAAAACGTTACGTGTTTTAAAATGTACACTCTATAAAACGATAACGTGTATTTGGTACAGTTTCGGTGCAACCAATATATGATTATTTACGTTCAATTAATCTCTTTTATGGTATGGTATATTTCATGAACAATTCGCTTGCTATTGAAATATTCCGACATCTTATACGCATTTCAACCTTTTGTTTCTGGTTTTCATGTACATATTTTATGTGATTTTTGTTTTCAAATTGTCGATGGGCCGTTAAACAATACAATAACTACAATAACTACCTCAATGTTCGAGAACACTGAATATTACCTTCGGGAACGCCGAGTTCATTTGCATAATGGCAGCCGGGTGATCGTCAAGCGTCTTCAGTCGTAATCACTGGACCATACGACGATGGAGGTATATTACCGCAATGTCCAGCCAAGTCCAGACAAAACAGGAAAACATATAACGCTAACGCATTGAATATGGCAGAATCGAAGAAAAGTCCATCACATTTGTGGCCAAACGTTGCACTTACAATGTCATAAAGACTTCCGTTTAACCGTTTTCCCGCCGTTTTAAGGATGTGGAAACACTGCACATATAGTAGATACAGTCACGAACGAACTTTTTTTTATATTAAGATCCGATAGTAATACGCTTACTGCAAGTAATGTCTAATGGAAGTCTGTATTTGGCTAGTATGGCCAAGTGTAGGGTTCTGAATGCTTTTGGCTCTCAATGGAATGTATGCTATTAGTCAAAATGATGGAGGTTTTACTGTACCTTTCATTGATCCAATAAAGTTAATTTTCAAGTTAACCAAAAGTTAACACAAGAATCTGTTTACTTCATCAACAGTCAAGGACAAAATGAACAATGTTTAGGTAACATGATTTTGATTTTCACGAGCGTTATGTTTCAATATATTTTAGATAGCCCGTTATCAATATTACGCGATTGGGTGGAGTGTCATGTGAGTGTCCAATTTATGGCACTGAGTTGTAATGCCACTCTAACGTGGTCTCTTCCTTAACATCATCTGCATATGATCTTAGCTGCTGTAAGGTCGTAACACCCCGAATCTTCCGATGTAATTATGATAATAATTACTAATTTCAGGATCTTATATACCGCTTTATCACAACATGGGTCGTCTCAAAGCGGTTCACGAACTTTTATGCGCGGTTATGGGGCATTGGCAACCAGCCAATATTTGTCTTAGCTCCTGCGGGGGCATACAACCGATGTTATTACCCAAAAGCCTATATAAATTAGAGTAAGTCATTTTTTTACTGTTTCTGGCTTTTTGTCCCATTTTGGCTGTTGGGTTGAAACTGTTTTCCCGGTCAGAGCGAAATGTTACCCGTCGCGAATTCGATGCGCAGAAATCCCCCCTCGAGAGCCCCGTTCAAGCGTTTATTTGACCTCTTTCGTTAGTTTTAAACAAATTAACATCATTACATGCAGCATTGATACTAATATGTATTTCGTAATAAAATAATTGTTTCAATGCTATTTGGGGAACAGTCGACACTACTATCCCTCGGTAGGAGTAGGGCTTACGGAACTGTTAACCCTTGGCCAATCGGCAAGAACCGATGTTTTAAGTCTAACTGTAAGGTTATGCTTGTGGTCAACTATTTATGATAAAACCTATGGCTGAATTGCACTACTTTCAGGCAAATACGCGACAATTGCTTTTACGTCCCAACAATGAAAGGTTTGTTTGATACAGTTTGTGTAACAGTAATATATGAGTTTTACACACCATTGATTTTTACGATAAGATGTATATTTCAAAAATAATTTGTTTGCTGTTAATGTATTTTTGCGTCATTGGCACCTTTTTACCTATCTTGTTTTTTGGTGCGAGATATACCTGTTTGTTAACGTCAATTATGAAGTGCTGTTTGACCGTAAAACGATATAAAAGCAAAAACCTATCATTTCAGAAACAACAATATGTTATTTTCGGACATTTCAGATAGCACCAGAAAAGACGGACGAGAACCCAGCATTAGATATATTGACAGCTAAGTTGGACGAAATATCTTGGGAAAGAGGTATGTTATGTTTGTCATGTCCGAGAGAGCACGAGAAATAATTGACCAATTCTGTCACGCGCCGACAAAGCGATGCTACGCCCTACTGCGAACAAAGGATGGTTTTGTGTATATGTTATCGAGGAAATGTACCATTGTCATAAGTTAGTAAATAATTACAACAACGTTCTGTCTGTCTGAACAGGATGTATCTCAAGTGTGGCCATACATATATAAATTGTCTTATGGTCTAAATAATATTCGTTCGTCAGCCTCCCAATATGACTGCAATATATATATACGATGACGTTAATAAATTTCTGTTCTACTTTGACAAGTAAAACACAAAATATTAAATGTGTGCAATTCAACCTGATGTAGGCTCATGTGCACATGTAGAGAAGGCTGCAGAGAGGAAGCTGTCTTCTCGCGACTGCGCATACGACATACATGCACCACAAATGGTTGCATTTTACGAAAAGAATATCAACTGTGTTGTCACACATTTGAACAACCATTTACAGTATAACAAGTTTTGATTGAATACGATAATTTTCAACAAATACATTGACAGATTCTATATTGTACCGTCTATGAAACGTACATTTGTTGCGTTGAATGGGCAATTGAATTATTAGATTATAAATATTTACATTTGATCGTTTTTTCTCAGTAACATATGATTGATTTTACAACCAATTCGTATGCTATTGATTGATATGGTGTGTTTTTTTTACATATTTTACACATATTAACCTTTTTAGTTTTTGTTCGATAACTTTAATTTTGAGAATGTCTATTTCGACCCTTAATGACTTTGTCAGTGGGTCGTAAAACAATACAAAAGAAATGTAATAAAACAAGGTTAGTCGCCTTGAGATTTACGGTTTAATTACATATTTACACAAACTTAAGTTTAGAATCTAATGTTTTCTGAAATACTAGTTAAAGGCTTAAGATGATGTTGCGTCAGAAAGAATGATAACAGTTCCAATAAAGATTACGAATGCAATATATAAACGTATATTAAAATGTGCATTTCCAGTTTTGTTCAAATTGGACTGTGTCATCGTGGAATCCGCTGGTTTTAAATTTAAAAGAAAAAACAAGTATGACCCCGAAATGTCAAAATCTGTGATTAAATATGATACCGGCATCCTACAGTCATAAGACAGTGCTCAAAGGAACACTCTGCCAATTCAGTAAGAAAATTACGCAATTTGCGTTATTTTAAATATCCTCCTACATATACTCTTGACACGTGACATTTTCCGGTCAGTCATCCCTTATTTGCCGTCGACCTTCCCGCGTGCTCCATCGGCATTCCCATCCTATTTATACAAATCCCGAGAGTACTACGACGCATCTGACGGTAATTCTTTCAAATATATTCAGCGAATTACCTCTGAGGGAGATAAACCTGCGGACACGAACGATAGAATGTTTAACTATTTCACTATTTATTCCTGTTACTCTTCCCAGAGGTATTTGTGAAACCTAATTGAAATCTTTTAAAACTTACACTCCAAATTAAAAAGCAAAGCGGCCATGACATCAAAGACCTTGATGCCATTTGATTGCTTGTCTCTAGAATTTGAGTAACGTTGATATATTTTTTTCCTGAAAATTTGTCATAAATGAAGATATAATTCGTTCTGTTTGATTTTTTATTAGAAAATGAACATTACATCGCCTTATACATCTCTCCAAATTGTCCTGTATGCTAGTAGATCCCACTGTGCCATTGTATCCTTTTTTTTTCAATGACACAAGCAAAACCAATAACATCTACATGCACACCTCCTTTTAGCCACATATGTCATATTTCTGCATAGTTTTCAATATAGATTATCTATGGTTGTCTCATTAAAGAAAGACAATCTAGATTTAATTAAAATTTACGAGTCGCGGCATCTTTTGTCGATTCAGTCGAATCACTTAAAAAATACACAAATAAAACTCATACGGGTTACCTCATATCAAGAAGCACAGTAGACTATATGGGTATTTTAGACCTTCATTTGTTCTACAATGACCATTTATGAAGACAGACCCATTATCAGTTTTTCAATCCATCACTTTAAATATCGATATTTTTCGGAAAGAGACGCTTTGAGATATATTCGAAACGGTCATAATGTCTTTAAAACGACCGACGTTTTTCCTGGCCTTTTTAAAAACGAAGGCCTGCTTTTTTAATCCACAATGTTCGGACTACGACTTCTTGTCTTGCCTCCCATAACTAATTCCGAAACGCTTAGACAACATGGCAGACAGACATCTGGATCTTTTGCAGTTAAATATAGGGCAATGTCATATGCTAAACGCTGATGTAAACATAACTCACATTGTCACAGAAGCCACATCACAATGAATTCATTGTCAAGTGCAATCTACGAGAGTTTTAGTGACAGTTTTAAATTTGGTTACATGCCCCACGAATATGTCGTATATTTTTTCACAGAAGAACAACGAATGTTTGCTTTATAACAGTGTACAAAGATTATTTTGAAAGTGATCCGTGCTAACTAGCCAATGCCACGCCATGTCCACAGAATTAAGTTGTGTGCGCCTATTTGATTACAGTTTTCGTATTACTGGTTTGGCACACTTGCATACTGTTAGATTACTAAAACTAAACATAATTTACTTTTACTTCATTCTTCAGAGCAGAAATGTTGTGACATTTTAAATGAAAATAAGGATGATTTTGATTTTCTATCTTTACAGTGATATAGCCGACATATCGTTATCTTTGATTTAAACTGGACGAGTTTGATCGTGACATTTGGTTTGAAGATTCTATTGTTAATAAGGCTACCAGAGATGAGCTACATGTAACACTTGTGGTCAATAAATATTCTTAAAACGTTTGAAACCAACGATGGATGTGTCATATAGCACATCAGATAGTGAGATGTGACAGGAAAATAAAAACACGTAGGGAAAAGCAAAATATGTCAATGGAACTAATGACAAGAAACTGAGACCTTTAAGAGTTACTTTATAAGCATAAATTATCAACAGCTTATAATTAATCAGTTTTTTAAAATAGTGTGTCAACTTTATTAAAGAAGTAGAGAACGGAACAATAATTGCAGGTATGATGACAAATAGAAAATATAAATAATCGAATTGGTTTCTGGGATCAGGGAAATGACGATTAGATGCACGATTTGCTGTCGCGGAAAATCGGTGAAAAGATTGTTTGTGGTTTGAAATCTTCGCAATAGCTATTAGGCAATGTAAAGACGGTGCCTAGGGAGAAATACCAAAAAGAAAGTGGGGAAGTGAGAAAGAATAAGATAAGCAGATCAGTTGTGGTTTCCTTTAATAGAAGACAAAGAAGAAACTCCATAGAAAAATGAAGTCGATACATTTTCTTCGGGAAAGGAAAATGACCAGTATTTTGCATTGGACATCTTGTTTTTCTTACCCAATTTTAATACCCAAGGTAGTACAAGATACTGGAGATGTGCGCACACATTCCCATCGTTCTCTCACCAACTGGGCACTGGCAGTAGTAGTCCTTTATTGGGGCCTCAACATCGGGTGAAACGGTGAACCGTATCCAAACGTTATATTTCGTTTGGCTTTTGTGTCGAGAATGTATTTGACATCGGAGAAGGTCTGGGGAGTGCTGGTAAAGCCACACCTCATAGTCTCCGTCATCACTTAAATGTTCGGCGATGTAACCAGGAGCCAGAGATATCTGATACGTTCCACACGTAATGGTTCTCAAGTAATCAAGATCGAGACGGGGAAACAGTACGGAAGATGCATCCATCTTGACAAACTCGGACCTTGCCCGTCTAGATAGATCCGGATCTGTCTTGACTCTCTGAGCTAAACCATTCGGTGTTGTCAAACGGTCCTTCATACGTTCAGCCATTAGCCTATCTTTGGCATCTCTCTCTGGAGATCTCTGGTAGATCGGTCCTCTAATACCATTCAGACAGGCTGTGACGGTTCGAAGCAAAGCCTCGATGACATTGATAAAGCTGTTAGACACCAATTGCGTTCGGAAGAACGTCCAGTGTTTCAGACGACCATGATAGGATTCCACAATCCACCTCGATTTGGTGATAGTTCTGTCAAGATTTGCTTGGACGTCAGAATGTTGACTTTGACCGGGTTTCAGGTATGACGGCATGCTAGCATTGAGGCCAGAGGCTTCGAGAACTGGTAGGACATCTCTAAAACCTCGGTCAACGACAACGTTGTCGTCTGGTTGTAGCCAAGTAACTAGCTTGTCCATGACTTTTTTTGTAATTGTAGCATCATTTTCGCTGCCAGTGAATGGTCCTACTGTGTCCAGAATGTAGCCATCTGGTAAGGCGATGCTCATGAATTTGAGATAGTTTCTCTTCTTCTGGCCACAGTAGGACATTCTCTGGAGCTTGTGGTCGGAGCTTTTCTGGATATAAATATAGGTGCCATCTAATATGGCAGTGGCTTTATCTCCAAAAAATGCTTCTGAAAAGACAGTATTGTGCCCGAGCAACTGTTCTCTTGTCAAGTGATCCGGACCTAGAAATTGTGGGACTATCGATGTGTCTAATGCCTGTACTATGGAGTGGAAAGTTTTGGACACACTTGACTTGGAAATTCCAAAAAGAGAAGAACACTGACTCCAGGAAATGTCGGTTTTCAGTTTTACCCAGAACAGTAATAGAGCATCGTGTGTAGTCTTGGTATATATACCAGATGAAAGATATGGGGAACAGTGCGAGTGGATTTCGAGGAACTGATCTTTGGACCAACCTGTCCAGGCCATGCATGCCGAGTCATCAAGAGAAGAAAAGCTTATTGTAAACGCAGACTGGTTCTGTGAAAGGACGTGCGACACCTCTAGGAGGTCATTAATGATTTCGGACGATTTTGATGGTAACTGAGATTCCAAGGAACCTCTACCATCAAGGACAACCTCTGTAGACGGATCTAAGTCGTTACCAATAAGGTGAATGGAGCAGACGCGGGATGAGGTGGGACACCACAGTTTGTGTGAATAGATCAGGTGATGTCTTGCACGTTTTGGTAAGACTGATGATTTTGTTCCATTTCTTGCAAAGGTAACAAGACAGAGACAGCATTTTTTGTGTGAAGATGATCCATTCAAAAGATCATGAAGGGTCAGCAACGGCAGGATATGGGACGGGGAGTCGTCTTCTTCCTCTATTTCCTGGTTCTGCTCGGGTTCAGGTTCAGGCTGATTTTTGTTCCGAAGATACTTCATGTAGCACTTCTGGCAAATAAGTGCTTGTTCCTTTGCTGACATCAATCCTTGTTGCACCAGCGTATCTAGGAGCCATTTATATTGTGGACTATTTACATTGCGTGCACTTCTGTTCTTATTGCCACTACGTTTCTTGAAGTATACTTGACACCCTTCTCCAACACATTTACCCTCCATCTTGAAACAATAACGATTGGTTTATGAAGCGTCGATAAAGTAACAAAATAGCAAGCCACCGATGATTGCTGTAAACAGCTAATACTTAGTAGTTTGGTACAATTATGCGAAAATGTGTGATAAATAACGAACAACTAATTACACAAAATAACAAGACAATATAATAAATCACATTCAATACCTCCAAGAAGCGCAGAATTGATTGATTACTTAGAACAAAATAAAGTATTTCATATGGATAATCTATTTATTCGATTTGGCGTGGTCGGCAGGCACAAAGAAAGTGAGACAAGCCAGGGTCCCAACCCTGACAGAGCCACAACGCTATGGAGATGGGACAATAAAACAAGGAAAGTGAGACAAGAATAGCTAGCGTCGAGTCAATGATTCCGTAAACGTATAGACAAAGACAAGAAGATACGGATAAATGTACAAGGCCACACGATCAGAAAATTCAGAAGAGGACAACTTGAGATAGAACAGTATTCATGTATCAGGGTGTCCTCAGTGTAAATCTTTATATCGATACTGTTTATTTAGTCGTTACACATCATAAAACTGTCATGAAAATATCCGCTCTGATATTCAATATAAAAGTTTGTATATAATAAGCTATATAATAGGGTTTCAGACAAGGTTGTTACTCATTTCCCCTTTTCTTTCAATTTACAACCACATTCAGGCGGCGATATGAGAACGTTCCACCACATGGAATTAGCTGATTTTTGGTACACATATGAAACAAGTAAAGCTCTATCCGATTTTCTGATGGAAATTTGCATCCAAAACTATATAACGGGAGAAAATTGCAATTTTATGGCATTTTTCTTCATAATTGTGTCTCTGCAAGTGCATTTTCATCCGAAAATATTTTTTTTTATGTTTTATGAATAAACACGATGTTTTGGAAATATTTATCAAAAGAAATTTATACTATGTTGCGAATTACAATTTCGAGATAACCTTCTTTTATTTACGAACTTATGTCTTTGATGCTGAAATTGACAACTTTATAAAAATACATTTTCACTGAAATTATGAAATCTGGGTGTCGGAAAGGTGTAAAATTATTCTTCGGAAAAGAAAAAAACAGTAGTTGAGCTAGATAAGAAATTATACGGGGGCAGGCTCCTATGGAGAATTAACATTACTGGAAACAGGCCCTTTCAAGATTTTAAGTCTAAAAAGAACGGGCAAGATCATGCTTTCGGTTGTGACCATATTAAACTCGATAGGAATATATTGGGTTATCGGAATGTAAGGGATAACCTCAAAAAGAAATTCGAAAACGGGAATCTAAGACATAGTTCAGTCAAAATGTCTCTTACCTTTTAACGAATTAGAACCTCCAAAACTGTTTATGATTTGAATACTTGTTACATGCATTTGATTCAAAAGGAAAAAAACAAACTAAATAAGCATAGTTCGTTTGTTCCTTGCTTAACGCCAAATTACAAATCTAAATACACAAAAAAGAAACTGAAAAAAAAAAAATGTATACAACGAAACTTGTCAGGTATTGTTATACAAAGAATTTAGAAATTTCAACTTTTATAGTAGAAACCAATTTCACGCAAATATTCAAAACCTTTGACAAATTTACTTTGCAATTTGTTAGAACTTTGAGAGAAAATCCCGAAAACGATGGCCGAAATCTATTGAGAACGGTTAAAGTAAGGGCATGTGATCTACTGACTGATATTGACTCTGTAAATAACATTAACTGATTCAGGTGAAAAAAATTGGACACGTTTATGGAAGAAATAACAAGAGGTACCCAGCTTGAAACATGTTTCGGTAATAGCGTTAACTTAATCTATAATGTATTTGCATGTATACGATTTCATAAATTCGTTAACGTCTTATTTTACAGCTAAACGCCAAGAAATTAAAACAATGAAAATAAAGCCTGTCCCATTTTTTTTCTTAGGGCAACATTTACCCTCCTGTAAATGTCATTGATCCGCCAGAGCGGCATTTTACCCTATGCTTTTCAATAAACAAGCACACGTCAGTTTTGTCTATTGTCTAATTACCCGACATAGTTATTTTCTTATATCCCTAGCACCCTTAGTCATATGACCATGGCTATTACGAGAACTTAAACCTCGTACCAATACACAAATTATGCACTGCAGTTTCGCGAAAAGATTTGCTTTATCAAACTGCATTATCATCTGAGGGTACTCATTTAGGCCGCTTCAGAATTGAATATTTTTTTCAATGTTTTTTTTTTGTGGTTTAACGACCTCGAAACAGCAAGGGGCATATAGGGACGGCTGCCCAGGGATACACCAACTGATATAGAAAGTAGATAGGAAATATAGAAAACGAAAAAAAAATTCCTATGTAGTCTATACATCCTGCATGGTCGGAGAAAGAGCAAACTTGCGGCATGTCACTTCGTGTTATGTCATTGTCTAATACTTGGGGCACTTTAAAGAATCAAAGTGTGATATGATGTCCCATTTCAGTAGTTTCAATCCAATCTGCTCTTTATTTTACAGTGTCTCTTCTTGTACCCGTCCTTAGATGACTTTTGTTGTAGAAGGAACGTCAAAAAAAAAAATAGATGGCTTCTTTTGAAATGCATTGAAAAATCTAGATGTAATCTGTAGTAAATGGCAGTCATTGAGATATTTACATTTTATTCAACTACAACTTATACTTTAAGTATTTATCCAATGTGCATAGTTTTACATTGTGTGATGCTGGTTGGATGTTTCAAGATTGATATCTTATTTCATTTGCTTACAGGCGCATTTGTCCAGATAACTTCCTTCTCTATCGATGAGTTACTTCCCCTTACCGACCATTATATCACGTACGAAGGATCCATGACACAACCTAGCTGCCAGGAAACCGTCACCTGGATAATATTCAATAAACCTTCATACATTTCAGAAAAACAGGTATGGCTTTAATGTTTGCGGTGTCATAAAACATTGATTGTCTTTGATGAAAATGAATTTGAGACCAACATGTCTTCTTTAAACGGATTTCGTCTACTCTCTTCACCAAAGTTAAAATCAGAAGCTATTGTCAGTCAACACTTAGTATTAAAAGGATAAAATAAAGTAGTGCTTGTAATACTATGGGAGGCAAACAAATATGTAGATTTGTGCTTTATAAAGGGTTTGGGACTTTATCGAAAAGTCTCGAAAACAAGATATATATGTGTCACGCACTTTAGATCAAGGGCAGTGCTCTGTGTCCTTGCAAGGGATAACATATATTTATGTTGTTGGGCTTTAAAACAAGCTATTGTATTTTTGAACATGATCACGGCCTTGTGTCTTTGGTAGAATTAGAGACAAAATATATGTTTAACGGGAGTTTGGGGACAAGCTCTTGGAGTTTTGTTTGGAAGCCTTGGATATACAAGATGTGTGTAATGGATATTGAGAGCAGGCTCCGAGTTCTGCCGGTGATCAGACACGGCTATTCTCAAAAGTCTACAATGCCATGTGCATATCTAAAATCATAGTTGTATTAACTCGGATAATTAAATTCAATCTAAAGTATACATTTTGTCTATTTCCAGTTAAATGCTTTTAGAGGCGTTTGGATGGAATGGCAGATGAAAAACATCCGACCAGCCATGCCACTTAATCACCGTGTACTGAGGACTAACATCAACACCCGCAAACAGGTATCATCTCTCTGTACTTCAGGGTCCGGGGGTGGAGCAACAAGTTTCTATTTCTTCAGGGGAACAAAGTTTTATGACATCTCCGGTTATCTTTATCTGTTTGTGAAGCAACAAGTATCGCTCTTTGCACTTCAGGATTGGAATAAGTACACAAGTATTTGTATCACTTTGTTACCTTGTCTTTTATTTCAATCCTTCCTGCACTGTCTGTCTTCATATGATTTGGCTGGTGCAAGGACGTTAAACCCCGACCATAACTCAGAGCAGTTACATTATTATGCTTTTTTTGAATATATTGTTCGAGAAATTGCACAACTGGTATTTGAATTACTACATGCTCTGCCACCCACATTGGAACACGTGTAATCCCTACGAGGGAAGTGTGTGGACAAGGGGTCCTCATAAAAAAGTATCTCTTGTCTTAACTAAAACATAAATATTTTTGATATTAGCACTTAACTGCAACCATGTGCAATGTTACCATTTAAAAAAAATCGTTTCCAGATGATTTTATTTAGCTTTTGGATATAAAGCAAAAACAAAGACTTTTTGTAGACTTGATTTTCTTGTTCAAGTTATACATCACACTGCTTCATGGTACTCCACAGGTACTACTCTATAGAAGAACTTGTACAGAACCTCTGAGATTTTACGATAAAGACTGCATTTCTACAAAACAGTGCTGTAATATACAATCTGTTAAGGTATTCTATGCAACTTATCAAACAGTGACTTGTAGGAGTTTCCTGATTTGTAATGTCGAAATTGGAGATGAACAAATAGGAGTTGGTCATCCAATATCAGGAGACCTGGCAAGTATTCAGTAGAACAGAGAGTAACCACCAATATTTATACATCTAACTATTGTACACAACATGATCGCTTATATTTGTACAATATCCACTGATATGCATTCAACTAACAACTGCACAAAAAGTAGCCGCTATCATTTGTACACTAACCATCAATATCAATACAGCTACCAATCTTACTGAGAACTGTTTTGCCAGCGAAAGAGTTGGGGAAAATAGTGAAACAGTTTACAGTTTCATGTTTAAATATGGAAACCTTTTGTTACCATTTATGGTGTACGTCTGTTATCTGTATGATAATGGACAAGTATTGTGATATTCTTTCACATGAAACCGAAAAATATCAACAATATATTACCCTGTACTTTGGGACATAAATGCGGTCAAAATAGATCTGCTGCATTCATAACATCATTTAAAACTTTATATTTCTATACTTTCTAAATAGTTTATTCGTTTCCTCACGCCTTACGCAGAGTGATCGCTCACGCTGGGAATGTTATGGGTTATGTCCACAGACGGAGTCTAAAATCTTAAAATTGAGTTAGCCCGTGATATTGTGAAACGGGGGAAGTGTGGTTTTACAACGCCCAGGTAACGATATTTCTTTGCGACGGCATTTTGAATTGAACCTCAAACGACCACATTTTCCATGGTCACCGCCTTCGTATTACAATACAATTCATTAAAACAAACATTGACGTATTTCTGGTCGCATGTTTTCTTCCCTTGGGTTGATGCGTCTGACGTCGTTTCGTAACTATGTATAAATTTCACTGTCTGCTTTTTCAAAGAAAAAAAACATGTTCATAAATTACGTTGTATCCATTCTTTATCTACATGATGAAAGCATCCTGTGAATCTTGCCATAAACAGCAAAAAGCTTTTTGTCTATTACTATGTATTTACACCATAGACAGTTTATCACTCCCGGGTCAGATTAGACGCTTTAACGATATGTCCTCTCTGCATGGAATGGTGTGGCGCTGTGAATAATTGAGTGGCTTCATTACGTAAACTCGGTGACTTCATGGAATTTAATGTCAATACGAGCCTTCTGGAATAAGAAAATTGACCACAATTTCGCGTTAAAAGATTATAGAGTCTGTGAAGAAAGCGTATATCAAAAATCTGATAAAGGGATCGGAGAGAAAACAATCAATAAAATAATGGCGGAAAAGTTTTTAGAGATCATTTAATCTGATCACGATATCGTGATACCGTGCGAGAAACATTATTATTATAAAATCAAAGGGAGGTAACAAAAGTTGAAAAAATGCATTTCTGTTATTGAATGCTATATTGCTTTGTGATGTTATGAAAATCAAGCATTTTTTTTTGTGTCTTATCTTTGTACACAATCGATCGCGAATAACTCCTATGAGAGACTATGATGTTGTAAACAGGCTCAACAGAGATAGAACAATATAATAAGACGAGACTCCGTATTGGATATTGATCTGAAACCCTACCCTATTTCAGGCTCAATTTGTTGCGAAATTTGGTACTAATAATGAGTTTATTATGGTTTGGGATAAGCTGAATGCCCTCAGAGAATGTATGATACGGTTGGTCCGTTGTTAGCACAGAGATTCGTTGTGTATGCTTATAACATTTAAGTACAACACGACTCTCATCAAAGCAGCATCCGAAAACTAATGATAAAGCATGGATATGTTCTTAAATCTGATTATAACACTCCATCGATTACATGATAGAAATCTGTTCGTCTATAAAACGCACACAAAAGAAGAGCCGATGCCGATACACGCGCATTGTCGCGTATAATTGTGGAACATCGTCACGCCCTTAATCATGTCACGGTCTCTCCATTTTGCATTACTTGTTTAATTTTTCTTTCCTCTTTCAGTCTGGACTCTGCAGTATGAAACGAGATTTATTTTATGATGGTAAGTAGATTTTACCACCATTGACTTCCTAGATTGCGTCTATTTTCATTAATGTACCGTATATTGAATTTGCATAAAAGCGAACAGGTATAATCTGTTACGGCGTTTAATACGAATTTTAATAGATACAGTTAAAAGACGACCAAATCCAGTTTGTTTTATCACAAAGCTATATTTTGATTATTTGCCGTGAAATAGAATACGTGTAAATGGTAATTTTGAAAATTTAGTCGCATTACTGAATTCTTGAAAAGATTCTTTATAACGCTAGAGTATTTGACCGACTACTGCATGGGTGACTAAATACAAGGTATAACTGATACAATTTTGAAAAAGAATAACTCAGCTTACTTAAGTACACGCAATAAATGTCCCGTATAAAGTTTATTTTCATTAAATTATGTGTATTAATAATACAATCACGTTAGGAAGATTTTATCGACGTTGCGGTAGAATTAATTCAATGACAATCTGAATAAATACAGCTGTTCATTATCACGTACCGCACGTTAATAGCTTTTTTTTTTTTTTATTAACATCTGATTTTAATGAGATTGATTCAATGATACATGTATAATCAGTTTCTTAAAAGGAAAACTCTCTTAATGATTTAGTCTGTTTTTTATTAATCGTTCTCAACTCATATTTTGATATTTTAAGTAATTTATCAATGAATCTTAAAAGCGTGAAATAATAAAAACATTACATCGGAATTTGTTTGGCTATGTTTTTGGTGTTCTTATGATGCGGGATTATACTTGACATTTTACGGTCATTACTAATCGTTTGCTTTTACAAAATTTACACGGAAAAATTACTCGGACATCATATATGAGAATGACAAATATGAGTCAGTTATGTAGAATGATTTTATCTCTAAAGTACGGTGTTTTTGTACCAAATGTATTGGTTTTTTGTGTTGCAGTTAATTCCAATTTTAGGACTTGACGACTGTGGGGCCTACTGATAACGGTGTCACCGAAAGCCAAATTAGCACTATGCAAACCACTGACCAGAACTGAAATCTCATTGGATGGCAACCTGTCACATGTAATCTAGGACTGATCATGTAAGGCACCGGTCTTGTTATGGGTGGAAATATCTTATTGATCACGTGACTAAGTTGGCTATCCGCGCCTTTTTTGTGCTTTAATTAGTAAATTGGTTCTGATAATTGTACAGAAATAGACACGTATTACTTGCTAGACCCTCCATATGTACATATATGTGTACAAAACCATCAACCATCAATCATTTTTATAGACACGGGTACGGGCTTAACTGCACATGGGATTGGGTCTATAACGTTTCGTAAGAACGAAACAATGGCGTCACTTGTAAGTATGCCAGTAACTGTAGTCAGATTTGGTTCATGTTATTACTCAGAGGGAGGGAAAATCAATAAAGGGTGATCGATTACGTCGCTCTGTAATGATTAATGACAAAACAAAATGTGTTTGACCATTGACCACCCCCAGGCACCATTGACAACGCTTATGGCTGAAATAATGGACACCCATGTACATGTATCACTGATGTTCCCTGTGTATAGAACATTGAGAGAATATAATAAATGATGTAAATTGGAGGACTGTGAATGGTATTGTTATGGAAAGATGAAAGTGAGGTTATACCTTCGGAAGATTGCGAATTACCTGTTCAAGCTTTTCAGACGAACTGAAATCGGATACCTCACTTGTGATGAAATTATGTGTATACCAGAAATTGCAAGGAATTAAGACACACCTTCCGACAAGAACATTGAAGCTACATATACAACGAGAACATATAGATTATTGCTTGCTGGCACACCCTGAATTAAGGATGCTACATCAAATGGAAACACCTAGCAATCCCTTGTCACTTGTTTAAATGTAAAAAAAAGGTAGTTTTGTAAAACGTGTTGTTTTATTGCATATGTTTGTATTACTAACATGTTTTCAACGAATGGGTGTTTTTATCTATTGACAAAGTTGGTTTTTAAGACAATACTGATTATTTACGTCTTCAATAAAACTTAGGTTAGGAGCATGTTCTAACAGAACCCGTGTTCAAATGCAATGCGTATGGGAACGGTATAACTATTCACTTGTATACATATTTTTTTATAAGCAAATGGTTTTATAATTTAAATGGCCACAGAGATACGACACTAGCATTATTTAGTTTATGTTTACTGCAGTTAATATGCAAAGCAGACCTTGTGTACCTTTTTGATACGTGTTTGCTGTTTCGTTCGAACGAATCTAGCAGTATTTCACTTTCATTGTCATTAGTGCTTATCTGTTTATTGTTTTACGTGTCGTTAATGGCGTTTCCATGTAAGTTCCAATATCTGTTTCATTGACGACATCGACTAATTGTTTAGTTCGTTTGAATTCCGGAAAACATACCTATTATAGGTAAAGCAGCGTTGTGCATATAAGTTTGGTTTACATTTAGGTCGTTAATAAGAAGTTTTTTGTGTGACGAAACACATGAACTCACGTGAAAATGTTGATATTAAGCAGGATATATAACATACTGCAAAAAAGTAAACATTTCGGGAGTTACTTTTTACGTCTTAAGTTTTGTTTTGTTTGTACGTTAATGGCGTTGTGTATATTTTTATTTGCGATTAGAAATTCACAATGTAAGTCTTCCAGGATATGGTGAAATTCGCATTATGGTAAAATGTGTTCAGCATCTTCCACACGCTTCCAACATCACTCACCGTGTATTTAATATCGAAATTAATTGAACAATTTCAGTATTGCAATGACCTATTTTCAACTGAGCCAACACGAAATCCACTTGCGACAATGACGTCACAATGAAACATGTGCATCCAGAAATTACATCATTGTTTCGAAGACAGCTTCTTTTCGAAAAAGATCATCAGTCACTTAAGAAATAAGAATTATTATATAAACATTCGTCAACAGTAGTTATAATATGCGGCGCAGTAGTTGCTGAAAATGAAGGATATTTGATGAATGTAGTATTGTTCGTGCAATATACAGTCATTAGTATCGATCATAGAGTATGAGTTTTTACAAGGCGGCAATACACTTAAATTGAAATACCTATAAAAAAAACATTGAAAGCATTACTCGCCATAATGCAATCAAATCAAGCATACTCTTCTTAAGGAAACGTTTATTAAAACATTCAAATTAATTTGCTTCAAATATACAGTTCTTTGGTGTGTATTATATGTGGGTCTTTATTTTTAATCCCTGATCATACATATTGTACTTCGAGTTTCAGTAAATATGAAAATCCCATGAACTAAATTCTACTATTTCATTCCGCAATGTAAAGCTTGGTTTAACTGTGACCTGCAGAGAATAGTTTTCCTACAATGTTCGTCCAATCTGCATAAGACATTTGAAGAATAAGAAAGTGTGATTTGTTACGATGTAAGAAGTATGACTTGTATGTAAAGTTCTGGCGTGCATGAACTATTAAGCAAGTTTAAGATTTTGTATGTAGAGAATGGTCGTTTTACGAGACATTTAGAACGATTTTGTAATAAATCACACAATTTGTCATGCAACGTTACAAAGAAATCACATTTGTAGCCGTAGTACAGTTACGGTAAATGCATATAAATGTAGAATGCAACTCATTATAGAGGTATACAGCTACTCTGATGATTTAGTTCTTTTGTTTGTGTGATTAGAATAGGAAATCACTAATTCAATATTAAGATTGACAAACTCGAGGAACATGGAGGGATGTTAAATTAATTTTGCTTCCAAGCAGTGTGTATTATTATCAAGTGGAATTTTATGATTAAACCTAATCACTTTTTGTTCGGTATTCCGATTACGAGATAACCAAAATATTCAGTTTGTGTCTCGATGAATCAGATAAAAACCCTAGTATTGATTTGTATCGAAATGTACACCGCCTGCAGTGAAACGGAATATCATAAGAATAACATTAAATCTTTTGTATTAAATTGTTTCTGTGTTTTATCATATATTTACTGGAGAGAAAACTAGATAAATATGTACTGATAGAGCGACAGTAATTGTTCCACCGTGACGTCATAGCTGTTAAAACAAACCTCGGTTGTTGTAACATTAATACAGACACAAGAAAAACCTTTTAATTGTCAGACTTGTTATCTTGAGATGTAACGCTAAAAACAGAGATTACGACTTTTACAAACAAATGGAAAGGGGTTAGATTGAAGAATCATTTCTGTTTTAGTTTAAAAAATCCAGCTTTAATGTAAAAGCTCTGATAAGGGACAAGATCTGTGGCTGAAATGAAAAATACAGAGACTATATTTGGTCTGTTGCCTGGAGCAGCACAAATAAGGCTGTGGACGTGAATTGAGAAGCTAAACTCTGAACAAACAATTTTCAGTTCACAAGGGAATATATCTTGCACACATCGTACTCTCTACTGTGAATGTTTGGCAACTAAACAAAAACTTAATTAGTGACGCAAGGTAGAGTTTCTATAAACTGGAAAGTAGCTAGAGATTATTTGATTAAAATCCAATCGTCAAAAAAAAAAATGAGCAATACGAAGGTTTTATAAAACATTAAGACTTTGCGGATACAGCACTGTCTCAATGGATAGGAAATAATATGTTAGTAAAAAGACGTAACAAATATACAACAATTTAAACATACGTCGATATCTTCTTACAAAAAGATACCAAAAAGGCAATATCAAAGGGCAACTACAAGAATCGAGGAAACAAACAGATTAAAACAAAAGATTTGGTTTTATTCTATTTATAAACAGCCAAGTAAATTTAAGGACGTGCCCCTAATTGTAATGTATGTGTGCTGGAAGCATGAAACATTGGTATAGTATATGCGTCGTCTAGTAATAGCAAGGATCGCATGCAAACTCACTGAAATACCTTGTCAAAAGCACCATGCAGAGCATTCCAACCGTTCACATGATACTGCCAACAGGCTTACTAGACATGATACTGACAACAGGGTTACTAGACATGATACTGCCAACAGGCTTACTAGACATCATACTGACAACAGGGTTACTAGACATGACACTAACAACAGGGATACTAGACATGATACTGACAACAGGGTTACTAGACATGATACTGACAACAGGGTTACTAAACATTATTACTAGACATTATACTGACAACAGGGTTACTAGACATGATACTGACAACAGGGTTACTAGACATTATACTGACAACAGGGTTACTAGACATGTTACTGACAACAGGGTTACTAGACATGATACTGCCAACAGGGTTACTAAACATTATTACTAGACATTATACTGACAACAGGGTTACTAGACAAGATACTGACAACAGGGTTACTAGAAATGTTACTGACAACAGGGTTACTAGACATTATACTGACAACAGGGTTACTAGACGTTGTACTGACAACAGGGTTACTAGACATGTTACTGCCAACAGAGTTACTAAACATTATACTGACAACAGGGTTACTAGACATGATACTGACAACAGGGTTACTAGACATTATACTGACAACAGGGTTACTAGAAAAGATACTGCCAACAGGGTTACTAAACATTATTACTAGACATTATACTGACAACAGGGTTACTAGACAAGATACTGACAACAAGGTTACTAGAAATGTTACTGACAACAGGGTTACTAGACAGTATACTGACAACAGGGTTACTACACGTTGTACTGACAAGAGGGTTACTAGACATTATTCTGACAACAGGGTTATTAGACATGATACTGACACCAGGGTTGCTAGACATGATACTGTCAACAGGGTTACTAGGCATGATACTGCCAGCAGGGTTAATAAACATAATACTGACAACATGGTTAATAGACATGATACTGCCCACAGGGTTACTAAACATTATTACTAGCCATTATACTGACAACACGGTTACTAGACATGAGACTGCCAACAGTGTTACTAAACATTATTACTAGACCTTATACTTACAACAGGGGTACTAGACATGATACTGACAACAGGGTTACTAGACATGATACTGCCAACAGGGTTAATAAACATTATACTGACAACATGGTTACTAGACATGATACTGCCAACAGGGTTACTAGACATGATACTGCCAACAGGGTTACTAAACATTATACTGACAACAGGGTTACTAGACATTATACTGACAACAAGGTTACTAGACATTATACTGACAACAGGGCTACTAGACATTAAACTGACAACAGGTCAACTGGTTGCTGCCATTGCCCCAAATGCTGAACGTTTAGTCGGGAGAAACAACTACCATTTTAAAGGAATGTGTATGCCCCGGTACGAAAACCAAAACATGGAAGTGAAGACATTACCAGGAAATTCGAACTCAAAATCCATCGGTCAACAGGAAGCAGCTGACCAGATAAATTATGATACCTGTAACTGGCTCTATAGAAGCAGATGAGTCTGCCAGCTCAAATATGTTCCCCGCATTAGGCCCCCAACGTTTCTTCATAAATAATATTATTGATAACTTATATTTCAAAATATAAAATCACTGGGTTTTTTAACATTAAGCTATCTATTTAGATATCTTTTCTCGTTGTAATGATAGTGAGTTCCCCGAAGGATAATAATTTTGTTTTCGGTCTGTTTTTAAATTTATGTTTATATTTTGACAGAATATATAGGTTTAAGACGACGATGAATTGGCCTTGGGGGATTTGGAAAACACATGATAACAGCAAGAACACAGACAAATAAATTTTCGATTGTTTAATGCAATATTTGATGTGATGGGAGATCGATAAAAGCATGCCGTACGTTATCGTATATTCATTACAAGAAATGGTACTTATTTGCATGAAATCAGATATCAGAGTCGGAAAACTCTGGCGTGGTAAAAAACAGACAATTTTATTCTTAATGTGTACTTACTGCAATCGAAGACGGAAATGAATATATTGTATTGCTGAATGTTCACAATCTTACTCCAATCATTGATTTTAGGCATGATCTTCTTGCAATGCAACGCTCTCCCATTACCATAATAAAGCAATTTATAATTGACCTCCTTAAGTAGCTGTTATCGATTTACAATAAAATTGAAAGCTATTTTAAACAGACGGCACAGCGTTCCTATTCATTCTCACATAGCCCTAGCGATATCTCTGTCAAGGTCACATGTTACCGCTCACAACAAAGGCAGGAACAGTGCCTTAATGGAAACCAATACATGTTGTAACAAGCAATTCATCAGTTAGAATGTTAAACGTTTACAACAGGAATAATGACCCATCATGTATATTGAGAAACGAAATTCGTAACACCCTGAAAAAAGAAAAACAGTAAAATGGCAAATACATCATATTTAACGTTACTTACATGTTGCTGTTCTTTAAGCGACCTAACTGTCTATACCACAAACGTATTTTATCGGTGCATATAAGATGAGAGAGATACGACAAAGAGGTCATGTGACAAAATTAATGGAAAAATCTATGACGACATACTGACTTTTACCGGTACGTACTATGCATTTTGAAAAGTCAATATACAGAAAAACGTTGGTGCAAGTTTTTAAGACATTTCCTAAAAAATAGATACAATCAGAAGAAGGAAAAGTGTGGATTTAAATGATGTGATATTTACATTGACGTATCTGCACATTGAATACAAAATAAAAAGCAGCAAACAACATAACTATAATTGGAACCAAACTTTTAAAGATTCGTTTATTAACATTTATCATTATATAGTCACAAGGAGGCAAGTACACCAATGCAACATACTCTGTCTCGAGCACCAATACACACTTAATAGGACGTTAAACAAAATCAAACCAAAACCAAACATTTATCATTATAATGATAAAATTTGTCACGTTCCTCGAATCAATTCACTAGAGAGAAGGTATAACAGTGACAAAATAGTTAAATTAGATGTTATTTATATATAGCTATAACGTCAACACAACAACACATACCCATATACGAACGAATATAAGATATTACATCGCCTTGATATTTCTTCATTTTTAGTTCTTTACTTCAGAGCTTCTTAGTTGACACATTAAAATGAAGTTTTGTACATATACTGTGTAAGAAGGCATATATCGATTTACTTCAAGACCCCATAGAAGAAACAAAAATAACAACACTTATGAGACTTATAGACATTTGACACAACCTAAATAATGTATATAAGGGAAAAAACATTATGCAATTATAGACCTCGGTTGTTTGGTCTATCCATACTTTACGAACATAGTCTAAGCAATATTCACTGAGGCTAAGTTGCTTGAAAATTAATTGACGTTGAAGATGAAGTATGAATGGAGATACTGGAGAGAAAATATAGCGGTGTTTAAATAGGTGTAGAATTTAAGTCAGTATCGAATTTTGCCGAGTTTCGAAGCACACATTCTGCGTTATTTTTTCTTCATATTCCACATACCTACACGATGCTTTTAGTGTTTTTAAACACGCCCGTCGAAAGACAGGACGTATTATGTTATCACGCGCGAAAGTGAGCTCGATATCTCAACTAATTTTCAATTGATAAACTTTAAACTTCACAGGTTAAATACCATAAATGAGATGGATAACCACTATTGTCCGACTGTTATTTACGGTGTTATGCCCCTTTATCCAATTGCTGAAACGGTGTCCGGTCGATATCTCTATTTTTGTCAAAGTACATGTATCATTTGACTGTAATTTACGGAGTTATGCCCCCTGAATCAGTGGATTGAGTGTAATCACAATTATCTGACCGTAATTAATACACTTATTCCCCGTGGTTTAATTGATGAAATAGTACAAGCATTCCAAGATGTTTTATTGCACTCTTTGATCTACCAGGTATGTTTTATCTCCTTTATCATGATCAATTACTCACATTTATTTCATATATTTCAACGATACAAACAACTGCTCATTCAACGTGATTACGGGTGTATTAAGTACCGCTTCGTGGTAACCTTGTTATATCATGGGTTACCTGAGAGACAAGAAATCGACAATAACCTTGTGAAGGCAATAAAAGAGCAGAAAAGGGGCAAAGTATACAGGAAGAATTTAAAAAATAAGCAAAAGCTTGACGATAATTTTGGTTTATTTTTCTTACCGGAAGCCTTGTCAATTCAATAATTGAATGGCGTCACGCATCCCACTAAAATAATGTCACATCACGTTTACAGATATTCACATAAAATGATTCTCGAAATTTGGAATGACTTTTATGAACTTCCTCGCCAGGGTTTAGAAAAAAACAGTTGTTCCTGAACTAAACGTCACCGAGATACCTATGTGGAATTAAGTAATCTCTAACACAGTGTAGGTGTTTTATGTGAGACATAAGTACAATGGATCTTGGTTACGTAGAGGGAGATAGGAGAAGTGCAAAGATACATATGTCATTTAAACTTAGTGTAGCCAGTAAACATCAATACAAATCTAAATAGAAGTGACAAAGCTCTCATCCTTTATCAACAAGCTCTTCGTGTGAATCTTCCCTCGAGGCCCCGGATGAAGAAGGCTGAAAATACTATGATAATGTATTAGAGCTTTTTTCGAAACTATAACTGTCTCTATCATTATGAAATATCTTAAATATGTTGGCCTGATCAAAGGGAAATAAGCCACCGTAGCCATTTTTCATGTTGAATTTGACGTTTGTCTTTTACCGTTTTGTTTGTTTGATGTCGTTTTCATTGTACACTTGTTTTATCAACCATTCACTGGCCTCACTGCACCCTCGTGTGTTGATAGGCCGTTAAACATGTAATAAAAGTCGCAACTTAAATTACGAATGATTCTTGCTTGGTGTTATATTTCATATATATACTAGACGATGTAGGAAAACGTGAAAGTATGCTGTGTCATCACATGTCATCAAACATGCCGCCATTTGTCAGAAACATTTAGGGGCACTGTAGCAATATGTCATCAAGGAATCTAGGAAATGATCTTAGCCATTTCAATTGTTGCATACAGACACAAAATGCCACTAAGCATCGTCTTTGTTTACACTGTATGTGCTAAACATTGCGCAGGTTTCAAAGGCAAATCGTAGGTGATGCATATTTGTTGCCTATGACTCTTTTCAGGCATCACGTAATAAGACGTCGCCTCTCAGGGTATCCTTAATCTTCCCCCATAAGTTTTTGTCCATCGAGCTATTTAGTGTGGGGGCTGAAAACGAGCTCCTCTCAATCTTCAAATAGTTATTCTCGACATTCCTTTCACCGTTTACATATCGCATTGGCTCCAGCTAGGACGGAAAACCTCACACAGAACGCGATGTGTTAGTATATAAATGTGTAGATTGGTGTCGTCCCTTTATGTAGTGTTCAAACTGTCTGGGGAATAATCAGGTCACTGGGGCAAATGAACAAATATCTGCATAGAAAAATGTCAAATGCTATATTAAATCGTTCCACATCCCGAAGCTTCTGTACGGTGTTGTAATACCATAAAAGCATTTCGATGCATAACATGTAATATCTTCGACAATCTAGCATTTATTCGTACCCAGATTCTAAACATGTAGCCAAGTGGTTAAGGCGTCTGACATTATGCTACAACTAACCATTCACCACTGGGTCGAGGGTTTGAGGCCTACGTTGGGCAGTCGCAGGTACTGTCCGTTGGTCGGTGGTTTTTCTCCGGGAATTCCGGCTTTCCTCCACCACCAAAACCTGGCACGTCCTTAAATGACCGAAGCTATTACATGTCATAGGACGTAAAACATAAACAACAGAACAAAACTAAAATTAAAATGCTTAATCGATTTAGCGCTTTAGAGTAATCTTACAAATTATATAGGGCGCTATATAAATGTTGTATATTGTTATTATTATCATTATTATAACGTCGTCTATATACTCCTTATACGTAACAAGGCAAACATAACACAACACCTAAATAGCAAGTAGCTGCTCGACCTATAGAATGTTTTTTCTCTGAGCCCGTGCCTCTGCCCTGGTAATGCGTTGTTCGTCCTCTGAATCGTCCGCCAAAGCGTTCGTCACATATTCGTCGAAGACTTTCCATCCTGTTTCCGAAGAATCCGCCATCTTTATCAATTTCTGCCTATGATTAACAATGTCTATACCTTCCTGAATTTTTGCCATAGCCCTCTCCGTTTAAACACTGAGGGAATTATCCTCCTGTAACGCTGACTGCGCCTCGTGTATTTTACTGCTGACTTTGGAATTTAGCTTATACTGCTCCTCGTACCCCTTCTTCTTAAAAGTATAAGCGGATATTTCCGCATTTTTGAAAGGGCCGGTTTCCAAAACGGCCCCTTCTCTGATTCAAATTTCCTGTTGGTGGTGCATTGCCCATGCCGTTGTGGTCACAAATCTATAAAGTATAAAGATTTAGGTCACTTGGTTTGTTTTTTATGGCTCCCCAAAGTTGTACCTTTCAGAAGCTGTCTAAGTGTTGATAAAATGTGCATGTTATGTAAAATATTAATGAAAATCTAATCAAATGATGGTCACCGTAAAGAATACATTCATGGCATGATTGTGACAAAAAATCATGTTTCCATCGCGCCATTTGGCTGTTTTATGGAAGAAACAATCTCAAAAATGCCATTTTCGATGATAACATTTTAGACACAAAAACTGTGTTTTTTAGAGAATACACCCTTTTATGGGCGTTGGATGCAAACCAATTTTTATCCTATTAAACAGTACGTAATATGCTATTGATGAGAGGAAAAATCATCAAAATGTAAGTGGTGGAACATTTTCAAATGTTGGGTTGAATTAGCCTATGGTTGAATTGCCGATTTTCGACTTTCTTTAGATAATTAACAAAAAAACGAGAGTATTTGCTCGGTATGTTGAGAATATGTACACAGATATGAAAAAAAGTGAGAGAAACACTTTTTCATAAAAAAAATCCAAGATGGCTACTTCACAAGTCCCCGTGGTTGAAGACATTGGCTGACAAATAGACAGAACAACAAACAAAACGTGTTCCTTATGATTTTGGTTGGTTTTCGCATTTACGGGAGTGTTCATAGCTACGGGCGATTGTATAATACCTATATTTATAAGTTTGGTTAGTCACATGGTAACGGGGATCTTTCATATCGAGCCCCAAACATACTTTCGACATATGCACTCCGTTGCCGCATGGAAAACTATTTCAAGTTTTGTCGGAATTTCTTTACCTGTGGTTGTAATGGTCGAGGGTTTTCCAGCGTCCTGTAATACCCAAGGTAGTACAAGATACTGGAGATGTGCGCACACATTCCCATCGTTCTCTCTCCAACTGGGCACTGGCAGTAGTAGTCCTTTATTGGGGCCTCAACATCGGGTGAAACGGTGAACCGTATCCAAACGTTATATTTCGTTTGGCTTTTGTGTCGAGAATGTATTTGACATCGGAGAAGGTCTGGGGAGTGCTGGTAAAGCCACACCTCATAGTCTCCGTCATCACTTAAATGTTCGGCGATGTAACCAGGAGCCAGAGATATCTGATACGTTCCACACGTAATGGTTCTCAAGTAATCAAGATCGAGACGGGGAAACAGTACGGAAGATGCATCCATCTTGACAAACTCGGACCTTGCCCGTCTAGATAGATCCGGATCTGTCTTGACTCTCTGAGCTAAACCATTCGGTGTTGTCAAACGGTCCTTCATACGTTCAGCCATTAGCCTATCTTTGGCATCTCTCTCTGGAGATCTCTGGTAGATCGGTCCTCTAATACCATTCAGACAGGCTGTGACGGTTCGAAGCAAAGCCTCGATGACATTGATAAAGCTGTTAGACACCAATTGCGTTCGGAAGAACGTCCAGTGTTTCAGACGACCATGATAGGATTCCACAATCCACCTCGATTTGGTGATAGTTCTGTCAAGATTTGCTTGGACGTCAGAATGTTGACTTTGACCGGGTTTCAGGTATGACGGCATGCTAGCATTGAGGCCAGAGGCTTCGAGAACTGGTAGGACATCTCTAAAACCTCGGTCAACGACAACGTTGTCGTCTGGTTGTAGCCAAGTAACTAGCTTGTCCATGACTTTTTTTGTAATTGTAGCATCATTTTCGCTGCCAGTGAATGGTCCTACTGTGTCCAGAATGTAGCCATCTGGTAAGGCGATGCTCATGAATTTGAGATAGTTTCTCTTCTTCTGGCCACAGTAGGACATTCTCTGGAGCTTGTGGTCGGAGCTTTTCTGGATATAAATATAGGTGCCATCTAATATGGCAGTGGCTTTATCTCCAAAAAATGCTTCTGAAAAGACAGTATTGTGCCCGAGCAACTGTTCTCTTGTCAAGTGATCCGGACCTAGAAATTGTGGGACTATCGATGTGTCTAATGCCTGTACTATGGAGTGGAAAGTTTTGGACACACTTGACTTGGAAATTCCAAAAAGAGAAGAACACTGACTCCAGGAAATGTCGGTTTTCAGTTTTACCCAGAACAGTAATAGAGCATCGTGTGTAGTCTTGGTATATATACCAGATGAAAGATATGGGGAACAGTGCGAGTGGATTTCGAGGAACTGATCTTTGGACCAACCTGTCCAGGCCATGCATGCCGAGTCATCAAGAGAAGAAAAGCTTATTGTAAACGCAGACTGGTTCTGTGAAAGGACGTGCGACACCTCTAGGAGGTCATTAATGATTTCGGACGATTTTGATGGTAACTGAGATTCCAAGGAACCTCTACCATCAAGGACAACCTCTGTAGACGGATCTAAGTCGTTACCAATAAGGTGAATGGAGCAGACGCGGGATGAGGTGGGACACCACAGTTTGTGTGAATAGATCAGGTGATGTCTTGCACGTTTTGGTAAGACTGATGATTTTGTTCCATTTCTTGCAAAGGTAACAAGACAGAGACAGCATTTTTTGTGTGAAGATGATCCATTCAAAAGATCATGAAGGGTCAGCAACGGCAGGATATGGGACGGGGAGTCGTCTTCTTCCTCTATTTCCTGGTTCTGCTCGGGTTCAGGTTCAGGCTGATTTTTGTTCCGAAGATACTTCATGTAGCACTTCTGGCAAATAAGTGCTTGTTCCTTTGCTGACATCAATCCTTGTTGCACCAGCGTATCTAGGAGCCATTTATATTGTGGACTATTTACATTGCGTGCACTTCTGTTCTTATTGCCACTACGTTTCTTGAAGTATACTTGACACCCTTCTCCAACACATTTACCCTCCATCTTGAAACAATAACGATTGGTTTATGAAGCGTCGATAAAGTAACAAAATAGCAAGCCACCGATGATTGCTGTAAACAGCTAATACTTAGTAGTTTGGTACAATTATGCGAAAATGTGTGATAAATAACGAACAACTAATTACACAAAATAACAAGACAATATAATAAATCACATTCAATACCTCCAAGAAGCGCAGAATTGATTGATTACTTAGAACAAAATAAAGTATTTCATATGGATAATCTATCTATTCGATGTGGCGTGGTCGGCAGGCACAAAGAAAGTGAGACAAGTCAGGGTCCCAACCCTGACAGAGCCACAACGCTTTGGAGATGGGACAATAAAACAAGGAAAGTGAGACAAGAATAGCTAGCGTCGAGTCAATGATTCCGTAAACGTATAGACAAAGACAAGAAGATACGGATAAATGTACAAGGCCACACGATCAGAAAATTCAGAAGAGGACAACTTGAGATAGAACAGTATTCATGTATCAGGGTGTCCTCAGTGTAAATCTTTATATCGATACTGTTTATTTAGTCGTTACACATCATAAAACTGTCATGAAAATATCCGCTCTGATATTCAATATAAAAGTTTGTATATAATAAGCTATATAATAGGGTTTCAGACAAGGTTGTTACTCATTTCCCCTTTTCTTTCAATTTACAACCACATTCAGGCGGCGATATGAGAACGTTCCACCACATGGAATTAGCTGATTTTTGGTACACATATGAAACAAGTAAAGCTCTATCCGATTTTCTGATGGAAATTTGCATCCAAAACTATATAACGGGAGAAAATTGCAATTTTATGGCATTTTTCTTCATAATTGTGTCTCTGCAAGTGCATTTTCATCCGAGAATATTTTTTTTTATGTTTTATGAATAAACACGATGTTTTGGAAATATTTATCAAAAGAAATTTATACTATGTTGCGAATTACAATTTCGAGATAACCTTCTTTTATTTACGAACTTATGTCTTTGATGCTGAAATTGACAACTTTATAAAAATACATTTTCACTGAAATTATGAAATCTGGGTGTCGGAAAGGTGTAAAATTATTCTTCGGAAAAGAAAAAACCAGTAGTTGAGCTAGATAAGAAATTATACGGGGGCAGGCTCCTATGGAGAATTAACATTACTGGAAACAGGCCGTTTGAACGGCCGCTATTTGCCTCTGAGATTCACCAATCTCCTCCTTAAAAGCCTCCAATTTGGTAGACATTAACTCCTCTAGTTGCGTCAACAAATTACTTTGCGAACTTGCCGACTCCATGATGTCTCAAACTGTACTGTGAGGTGCGAAGTGCGAAGCTAGAGCATACTCGTAAACTACCCTTAGCATGTGCCTCAATCTGATTGGTCAAAACCTCTTCACGAGACAGGGAACTGCCCTCATATACTCCGTGTAAACAGGAAAATATTTCCCGCTATTCTCCGAAACGCGGAAAAGTAATAAAGTCATTCGTCATCTGGCGACGATATATGACGCATAAAATATCTTGTATACCATACGATATACATACAAAGCGTCATTCGGAAATCATCTTTCAATATTGGGCGAAGCGATTTCCTTATAAATGTGTAGTACAGTGAAAGATGAAACTTGTTTCTATCAGGGTAGTTAATACTCCCTGATTAACGTTCAGCATTCAGTGGTATGGCAATAACTAGTTCACCCGTTGTCAGTATAATGTGACCGGGTGGAATGCTGTGCTAGGTGTCATCGGCATGATATTCCGGTGAGGTAGCTCTATAAAGCCGGCATCAGATCCGTGCTATCACAAGGAGGCAATTACAACAACATACCATGCCTAAAGTACACATACACAAATGCAAGCATACATAACACACATGGATGCACGTCCTTAAATAACTTAGTCGTTAAGCCTAATACAACCAACCGATATATCATACAAAAACAAAACACTCCATCTGTCAAACTACCATCGTGATTGATCCACCGTATAGCATTCCGAAAAATGCTGTGTGCGCAAAGTTCGACTTGTAAAACTTACCAGAACATCACAAGTGGTACCTATGCTAATTTTGACTCCTAACAAAGAACAAATTTTAACAGTACGGGTATTTTTGGAAAGATCTTGTATTTCAAAAAGCAACACCATTCAGAAAGCATGACATATCATTTGTCCACAATCAGACATACCCCCTGGCAAAATTGAGTAACATAAACATTAAGTAACAAACTTCGTACACATCAAGATGGCGACTGAAACAGAGAGGTCTATATTTTATAATATTTACAAGAAAAATCACTTATGATGTCACAAGATATGAGAACAAAAAACATTTAAGCGTAACGTTTAATCCAAATTCTGAACAGGTCGTGAAATACGTTGGCGATATCTATGTACACTTATATAGGTTGGAAGGCATAGAAACTGCACCTTTGTGGAGGCAAAATAAGCTGATATGTACTGTTTGTAGTATATTGCGCACAGTGCATACAACACTAAAGAGTGAGTATCACCTTGGTAATGGTATACAAAGCTGTTCTGGCCTGTTATACGTGGTACCAATCAAGGCGTTTTGTTTGTTTGTTTGGAGTTTAACGTCCTCGCAACATCCAGGTTCATATGAGGACGGGTGCCTATAGGGAGACACAACATCCAGGTTCATATGAGAACGGGCACCTAGGGAGACACAACATCCAGATCATATGAGGACGGGTGCCTAGGGAGACACAACATCCAGGGCCATATGAGGACGGGCACCTAGGGAGACACAACATCCAGGTTCATATAAGGACGGGAACCTAGGGAGACACAACTTCCTGCTTCATATGAGGACGGGCACCTAGGGAGACATAACATCCAGGTTCATATAAGGACGGGCACCTAGGGAGACACAACATCCTGCTTCATATGAGGACGGGCACCTAGGGAGACACAACATCCAGGTTCATATGAGGACGGGCACCTAGGGAGACGAATATACATCATAAAAGTCTGTACACCACACAAATATATATTTATATTGTATGTAGCGCAAACATACACATCACAGAAATATCGCAATTTGTATATGTATCACCAAAAATACATATCGCAAAAATATCACAAAATATGAATGATTGTACAGGAGACATGTACTTTATTATGTTTGGTAATAGACAAGAGTACACATGTACATTCACTCTCATTACCATCTATACATCTACATGATGTATAAAGTGTATCGTGCTGTCACCCAATTGGTAAGAAATATCATTACGTCACACTAATCATTTAGCTGTAATTGATATGAATAGAGTTTCTATCCTCATTAATGTTGTGACTGTGATGTTTATTTAGACAGAAATAGAACGACATGTCACGTACATCCTGTAGCGTTTTCCCGCAGGACCATATAAGGAATGGACAGGATAGACGTTTGTTTGATTTTGGTATATGTATAATGCTGATAGATGTTCCAGGTCAACTGTAAGAGATACGCTTTTATGTACATATCTTACATTGATGCGATTTGAGATGTCTCCTAGGGTTGTTTTGAAGTTTGGACTGAATTGAAACCCTATCTTATTTATAAACCAGTATGTTATAAAGCGGCATAAAACGGTCAAGTGGGATTTGCAGTTACGCATTTTCTGCCTTCTCTCTAACATCAATAACATATCTAGCGTAGCCCAGTTTCTTATTGAAACTAAAAAAAAATACGACCTGGCTTATTTTCTCCGTTAAACTACAAACAAGGTACAAAATGATCATTTTGTCACTTTAACTACAATAAAACATCATACAAAAATGCTCATTTGTGTTTAAACTACCGGCAGTTTTATATTAAGGATTGAAACTATTCTATTAGGTTGTCAGGACATTACAAAGTGCTTACAACTTATACATATAGTTGTTATTCCCTGCTCAACGTTCAGCATCTGGGGTTAGCTACACAACTGCTAAATCCGTTGTCAATACAATGTGACCGGATGTACACATTTGCTGGGTGTCTTTGACATAGTAATTCAATGAGGTAGCACTTAAAAGTCGGCTAAAGATCCGCGTTATCACAAGGGAGCAAATACACCAGCATACCGCATCAATCACACATACACACATGGAGGCACGTTCTTTCATGATTCAAGCTGTTAGTAGGACGTAGGACCATGCAAAACCTATATAATGTTGTATTGCTTTATTACTCACTGTACGGAATGTCTTTTGCAATTAGAAACAACAAGCCTTGGTGTTTCTTAGTTCTTATCGTATTTCATCCCTCATTTCCTCAATATATATTAGGTATACATAAGTATGTGGTAGACACCCCACTTGGTAACGTTATTCTAACAAAGGGCTGACCAATAGGTCGTATGAGAGAATTAGATGGGATGGAAAAGAAGAGATCCTAAATGTTGCAATTGGTACAATGTAGTTATTTTGGTAACGTCATTGTCCTCTAAGCAGAACCTCGTAAAAAGTAGAATCGGTGAATGGTATCCAAGCGATAGAGAAAACCGCCGAGACGAGGTTGTCCTAGCCCGTCTCCGGATGGATCATTCATACTTTACCTTTTCTTATGTATTGAAAAGTGGAGATTATTCTCAATGCATAGCATGTCACAAACCATTTACAGAAAATCACTTGTTATCAGATTACATTGACCTTTAGTCAACAATTGATAGTTTTTGTAATAATATTACAGATGCCAAATCTCTTTGTGAAACAGTAAGTATCTCTACAATTCAAACCTACCTAAAGACTGTTAGTCTATATATAACTCACCATAGCCTCTTTTACTTTCAAGTGGACGTTTGTCTTTTACCTTTTCGGTCGTTTGATGGGATTTCATTTAATATGCTTTGTCTGCTTTTTAATGGCCCTGTTGACCTCTTTTGTGTTGTTGGCCGTCCAGGCAGAACACTGAAAAGACTTGACATTGCGAGGGATTGCAAAAATAGCCACGTACAACAATTAACGCAGAGGAACGATCATCCACAGTTGACATGGGCCGATTACAGTTGAAGCTACATAACCCATACAACAATACATTTGTATACAACACAAATCAAAGATAATTGACACCATTCGATTCGTCTTCTTTATAGCGTCGTCCTATTGAGTCAGCTCTGTCAAAGTATGGGGCTTTGATGTTATTTAATCAATTGTAAATATCAAATGCAGCCTTGTGATGACTTTTTTTTTCAAACGTCAATTCATGCATGTGCAATAGATTTATTCTATTATTTCACCATTTTTTATTTTTTTATTTGTTTTGTATCGTTTTGGAGTAGACATTTCCTTGATGCTTTAGGGGTCGTTAACACTAATTGAATCATCTTACTTACATAATGTATACAAACATGATTATACAAATAATGTATATGAATATCATTGCCTGTGCTTCCCTTAATCTGAGAATTTCTTTGCGTAAATAGTCATTTAAAAATTCTATAAGGAATCCCGCAACATTGTTACAGGCTTGCGGCCACGTTATCCCTTCACTAACGATGTGATCCTCGCCAAGTGAAAACAGCCACCATAACATTGTCTTTAAGATGGTACATATGTAGCCGTACTTCCCGGCGTCGCTACTCATCAGAGTGGCGGCGTTCCCAATTACTACGGTATGTACACGGCTATAATCCCTAATCAACTAATGGCTGTCCGTCTTTATAAGCCCTTAATGTCGGAATTATCTACAGAAAACTGAGATATCAGCCAAACCCATTTGTTATTACTCAAGTAGGATGGGCTTTCCTGAAACACCGTTCACAACAGTTGACATTGGTTCTCCGATATTGCAATTACAAACGGGAAATGTAGATAACAAGCATTTTTGGTTAAAACACAATTTTGTTGTATTGAATTAGGAAATCCTTGAAAAGGGACTGCAGAAGACATTTCGTGGTAACAAAACTGCCGTGATCTACGCCATATTATGTGTTTTCAAGTAGAGTCAACAAAGTGCTTGTTACTCATGACAAAGATCTCACTCGCATTCAAACATTTAATGGACGGAGATTCGTTACGGAACAGATGGAACAAAGATGGCTGTTGCACAAGAATAATTATGTTTTCGTTTTTGTTTCATTACTGGTGATCAAATTAATAAATGCTTCCAGACACATTAAATGAATTGTTTTCCGATTGAACGTCTGAGTTACAGCAAAGAAATGTTTGGAAAATGTTTCATATTCTCCATTGGCCCGCTGTTGCAGAGACTTGTTAACTTGCGACTCTTTTCAGTAACATATTTGCTAATCCTTGATTACGATTTTAAAATGTTATGTTCAAAGTTGTATACAAATTCCACTGTCAAAATGCAGGTTGAACGAGAGGTAGCATCTTAAAACATAATGAATGGCAAGTATGACCAGACATTTCTTTCAAAGAGGTCTGACGAAGGCCACTGTTAGCGCGTCTTGTTACCAAAATGTGCACTTTAGCTATTCACGATATCAAAGTTGAGAAACAGACGATTTCATAATAGCTCCATTTCATGTGTCCTTCTTAAGTTGGAACTGCCAGATATCGTAAGAGGCGACTAATGTGAGGGAGGGGTGACCTGTAGATGTTAAGGGATCATTGAAGAAAACCAAAATGCAATTGCTGTCCCAACATTGCAACACGTGGAATATATTCTGCTGTATGTTCCTTTCTCATTTTTCTACGCTTTCATTCCTGTTATCTCTTTAGGTACCAGTCGTCATACGACCCAGGCTATTAAGAGTACGTGGAAGACTATGGACACGTGTTGTGGTTGCGATCATGATGTCATCAGGATATAGTTATTACGTTTTTTTGTGACATCAAGGTCGAAGTTTTTGAGTTTGCTCATCAATTATAGCTTGTTGTTTTGTTGTCACTTCCCTGGTTCCCGCTATGAGGACGTGACCTTTCTTGGATTTGACTTACAATTACTTGGTGGATATCGTCGATGAAGCAGATGACGCGCACCCTTCCGGAACACCTGGTCTTATTCTCGTTGTACTTTTCCATTGGTCTTCATGTAAATATTTCCCTTGTTCATTTTTTTGCCCTAGTTTTATCGATTTAGAGTTCAGAATAAGGGTTTGTTATTATTTCGTTGTTCTTTGGTATTTTTTTTTGTTTGTTGGATTATTCGGTGATCCTACATGTGACCTTCTCTAAACATGTATACAAGTATTTTAATATTATTTTGAAATAATTCACATCGAATTACCGTGGTCGTTATAAAACCATTATTGATTATCAATTATATCTTTGAATTATCTTACTTGAATCTTTTTTTTTCACGCGCGCAATCCCCTTGCGCTCGGTTATGCCCTCCCTCAGAGCTTTCACTCGCTTTCTTCCTTGTTGATCACCTTACCCCTTGAATGCTGCACAATATTTGCCACGAGCCCCAATCTTCCCGACCAATTTTCTGGTCATGTTTTCTGTCGAGATTCTCAACCTTACTCCATGGTCCCCCTGTAGCATTTACAAATTGAATTTGCCAATCTTGTTGAAGGCTCCGACCGTAAAGTAACAATTTAGCATAACATGATGTCTTCAAAAATGATATTCAAGTAAATTCACTTTACGTTTTGTTCAACTGTTGACAATCTAGTTACAAACTAATGTTCTTCCTTGTCTCCGGAATGTTCCAAAGAAATGATTTCCTCTGGTTTTAAGATTAACACTTAACTTTCGACAGACCATTTACATCAAGACACTTCAGAACGGGTTAATATGCACAAAGGCTCGGAAGTCAAAGATTGCTAGATAAACGTTTCGGGAGAATTAATTTAATACCAACGTACAAAAACCTAAGAATCAATAATTTCGTGGAGATTGGGATTTGTTGGGCTTAGTTATAAGCCGTCGTTGATTGGCCATTGGGCCAATTAGTTTGGATTTGTCCACAGGAAAAAAATGCATATCCCCTACATTACCGTGTAGGCTGTTTTGAAAATGGAAATTGTCCCGTGGGATTGCTTTCTGAAATCCCATTTTAATTTTAAGTGGTTATTATCCTCTTAGAGTAAGCTTGTCTCCGACTCACAGACTTATCTTTCATTCAATTACATGTGAACATAACCAGTTTACTTAATACCAAACACGTAATGTGTCAGTAAATAATTCAGACGTACGGATTTGGCGTACTTTAGAATGAAATATCTCATTATTCTGGGAAATTGAAGTTCAAGTCTGAACTTTTGATTACATGTTTATTAAATAATTTGACATTTTTGCCAGACTTATTAGCTTTCAATTAGAAATCTGGTACCTCAAACATTTGCACTTTTCTTTGGAGAAAACTGAAATCGTGTTACTAACTGCAAATCATTAAAACGAATTTGGGAGATAATTATTGTTTTACAAAGCGTTATCAGGGTAAAGAGTAATTGATGGTTTCTGTCAGAGTCAAAGTACATAGCATCACCACCAGCTTCGTGTCATTTTATCTAATGACAGTAAAAGGTTCCTGTACCACTGCCGAAAAACGATACCTATACACTGAAAACCGGGTTTTCCTGCCTGTCTATAGCTTTAATAAATAACTTCATAAATAAAAAACACACCCATGCACAAGTGTGTTGAAAACAAAACCAGGTCAATAACAGTGTTCCGAATGTAGGAATTCACCATGTTTACGACGAAATCAGTCAGTACAGGACAGAATACTGGACCTTAACTTGTTAAACTGTTAAAACGTTAACCGTTAAATGGAAGTACCCTGGACCAAATCGCTCTACAGTTATATCTACGGCTTACCATAGTGGTATTCTCTAGTGTTTTGCATGAAGCGGGACAAAGATCCTTCATACAAATGTACTTAGTAGAAGTTTTCTGGTACAGGATTAATAAATATCATATACAACGGACTCCAACATAATAGTTGAGTTATAAAAACAGAAGTTCATACTAGCAACACAATATATAGTTCATGGATCTGCTTAGAAATTAACAATAATCAGTATTTTTCCAGTATTAAATCTGATTCATTTTTGAAACAATTTAAATCGTTAGCACACAATACATTATGTGATAAGTTATTTCACACAGCTGCGGTTCGTAGTTAAAAACAGTTGTCTTTTACATGTAATAACTGTACATTGGTGTGGATCTGTTTATAGGGAATTACCCCTGTTGCTCGGTTGGTGTGATCCATCTTTCTATAATTTCAAGAAACCGTCGACATTTTTTCGTATTTTTCGTGAATTGTTTTCTAGCATCTCAGTGCAAAGGTATATAGTGTCGCCTGGGCCACTTTCCTAACAGTTCTTTATAGTTTCAGCGAACACGGAATAGTTCCCTGTGGGTTCTCACAATTCTGAAACTCTGAAAAATTGCTACAGTTTTTACCTTTATCAGGCATCACTCGCAATGGTAAAATGAACGCGTTTAAGTCATTGATCCCTGTGAACTTTCATAACGAACTTTTCCAACCTTTGAATTGGAGCAGGGCTGAATGAGTTAAACATAACTGCGGGTGACATTTTTACAGTTTATCTAAATCTCTAAAACGTCTAACGAATTTTCATGTCCCTGTGGTATCTTGGTGATTCCTAACAGTGACCATGTGTTCATAGTGGTATAGTAGGGTATAGGATCTAATGGTACATACAGGTTTAAAAAAGCATGGAATCATCAGAGTTGTAATGCTGGTTTCACAGTGACAATGATCATTACAGCATTGGGTTCCACATGGTGACGTCATTATATAAAGGTGGTACTTAGTGCTCCCTCGCATTACCATACCAACGTGTACATAGCGTCATAAAGTGAGAGGTCTTAATGGTATCTCACATTGTCAAATAACAAAGCGTCACAATGTTTTGCGGTCCTGATGGTTCCTAGCGGTGCCCAGGTACACAAAAAGCTGTCAGGGTTGGGTCCTGATGGTTCCTAGCGGTGCCCAGGTACACAAAATGCTGCCAGGGTTGGGTCCTGATGGTTCCTAGCGGTGCCCGGCCGGGTACATAATGCTACCAGTGTTAGGGTCCTGATGGTTCCTAGCGGTGCCCGGGTATATAATGCTACCAGGGTTGGGGTCCTGATGGTTCCTTGCAGTGCCCGGGTACATAATGCTACCAGGGTTTGGGTCCTGATGGTTCTAAGTGGTGCCCGGGTACATAATGCTACCAGGGTTGGGAACCTGATGGTTCTTAGCGGTGCCCGTGTACATGATGCTACCAGTGTTTGGGTCCTGATGGTTCCTAGCGGTGCCCGGTTACATAATGCTACCAGGGTTGGGGTCCTGATGGTTCTTAGCGGTGCCAAGGTACATAATGCTACCAGGGTTGGGAACCTGATGGTTTTTAGCCAAGCCCGGATACATAATGCTTCCAGGGTTGGGATCCTGTTGGTTCATAGCCAAGCCCGGATACATTATGCTACTAGGGTCGGGGTCCTGATGGTTCTCAGCGGTGCCAAGGTACTAATGCTACCAGAGTTGGGAACCTGATGGTTTTTAGCGGTGTAAAGGTACATAATGCTTCCAGGGTTGGTGTCCTGATGGTTCATAGCAAAGCCCGGATACATAATGTTACTAGGGTCGGGGTCTTGATGGTTCCTAGCGGTGCCCGGGTACATAATGCTTTCAGGGTTGGGGTCCTGATGGTTCTAAGTGGTGCCCAGGTATATAATGCTACCAGGGTTGGGGTCCTGGTGGTTCTAAGTGGTGCCCAGGTACATAATGCTACCAGGGTTGGGGTCCTGTCGTTCCTATATAGTTAATATTCCTGTACATGAACATACTTTTAGTATGGTTGAGCTGATGGTTCAGCAAAGTGCTGAAGCTCATAACGGCACCAGGGTTACGTTTCGAAGGGTTCATCATGGTGTAAAAGTACATACCCAGTAGACATGGATATGTTACACAGCAGTAGATAGACCCAAGGGCGCTTTCGTCTTGTTATATGGAAATCATCAGACTGGTTTTTAAAGTTGTATCATATATGACAAAATGAAATGTATCGCTATAGCGATGTCACGACAATGAAGAAAACAGTATTAAGTTGTCCATTATGGGCGGCCGTTTTAGGATAAAATACCTAAACGTGCAAAAACTTTTGCACTTAAATGCAAAAGATTTACACTTCAGTGAAAAAACCTGGACATAATGGCAAAAAATCACATAATGGCAAAAACTTTTTCACTAAAGTGCAAATCTTTTGCACTTAAGTACTGTACTTAACGCAAAAATACGTCTTTTGTCATTATGTAGTCATCTTTTTTCATTATGTACCTTCGCACTTAAGTACAAAAGATTTCCTCTTATCCCTCTGATCTTGTCACAATGGATGGTTCCGTTTACCGATGTATTGCGAATGCCCCAGATGTCAAAATGGCGGCGGAGGTTGAGGCGATTCCGGTCGGCTTAATTAGACTTTTTCGCGAATGTTACTGCGATTATCATTGGAATTGTCATGTAGGAAAATTTGTGCAAACGTTAAAAGGCAAACATGGTGCATGGATTCACGACAGAAATACAATGGTTGGCAGCGTATTAATTGGCAAACTACACAGACTCGTAACGTAAATTTCTGACGACGAGAGAATGTTTTTATATATTGCGTCGACAGGGCAGAGGAAGCCGGGTATTAATATTAGTACTACGCCGCCCATAGTCCATTGAGTTATGTTACAACATAATTTAAACAGAACCCTCTAGTAAAGGTCTTGAAGTTAAGTTGATTTTCTGTCCTAATAAGCTACGCGTATATGTTCAAAATTCATTTGATAAAAAGAAATATTTTCATCATTCACAAAATTTGTATGTGTTTGGTAACTGTAAAAACTTCAATGAGATTTAGGCCTGAAAGAAACATTCAGAATAACAAATACAAGTCAAAGCGTAAATTATACCCTTAGACTAACTATTCATATTTTCTAACTCATTAGAGCGCCTTGTGGTTCTGTTGTCACTACCCGAGTTGGTGGGAACGTGACATTACTTGGATCCGACTTAGATTTACGCTTACCCTTTATGAACACCTGGTCTTATTTTCCTTGTACTTTTTCAATGGTCTCCATGTAGATCTTTATGAGTTTTATCATTTTTTTATTACCAATTGTGGTTTTGTTGATATCTCAGTATTCTCTGATTATAAGGGGCCGCGGTGGCTGAGTGGTAAAGGCGTCTCACAGTCTGCTACCACTAGGCCTACACCACTGGCTCGCGGGTTCGAGACCTACGTGGGGCAGTCACCAGGTACTGACCATTGGTCGGTGGTTTTTCTCCGGGAACTCCGGCTTTCCTCCACCACCAAAACCTGCCACGTCCTTAAATGACCATATATATATAGCTGTTAATAGGATGAAAAACATGAACAACCTGAATCTCTGGTTGTTCTTAAATCCGTTTAGTAATTAATAAGCATAGCATCATTTCATTATTATTGACTTTATTACAAGTCCATAGTGTGCCACAACGAGATGTATTGAATTTTGACTAGCAATCATTCCAAAATTGTACTTACCATATGTAGATTTCTGTTTAACCTTTTGCAATTATTAAAACAAATATCTAAAATAACTTTCAACCTTCTTCAACCTTGTTTTAAATCCCCACTTTCGCTACGGATACTCATGATGAGTTAAACGTTAACAAAGCAAAGCCAGGAATAACGGATACCGAGGAGGGACTACACCTGTCATGGTCAGTCGACACTATTAACCCTTTCACCCATATGTTAATTCATTAGACTCTACCATGCATTGATATGGATGAGTCCATTATGGTCTACAGTGGTGAAAGGGTTCAGTATATTATGTATCAGGTGTATTAAACTTTATCGATCTTATATGATGTGTCTGTGAGATTATTTCTCTCCTAGTAACTCAGTTTCTTTTTAGCAGTTGACTTTCAAATCTGAAAGTGTGATGTTGATGACTTGAATTAAAAGCACGAATTCAAGAAATTTCATTTGAAATGTTATTTTTTTTAGTTTTTTGCTTGTTTTGATTGTGTGAGGTTGTGTTTGTGTGTGTGTGTGTGTGTGTGTGTGTGTGTTTAAGAGGCTGATTGAAAAATTAACAACAAAGAAAAAATGTTTGATTGCAAAATTTAACTGGATCAATTATTCACAACATACATGTATAAAAAATAATCAAGAATTAGGTATTTCTGTACAAAGTATTAATATATATAACATATATATGACTAGAATAATACCATTTAACCTGAAAGTACATACAGTAACAAATAATTGATTTCTGAGTAAACTGTACATAATTAATAACACAATACAATAAAATAATTAAAACTTTAACTTCACATATTTCCCAAACTATTAACGTGTGAAATATATTGCAAGACACTAAATATCCTTTTGATTGCAGATTCCTTTCCAAAAGATATGCGGTTCTTAGAAACATGGAAATTATCTTTATTGAATAGTTACATGTATTTACCACAGATAGGCTTAAAACAAATAATACATTTATATATCAAAAATGATTGATATTTTTTTGTTATATCATATGCAAATAAAAACAAATATCATAAAATTTTGATTTTGGAAACATTGGACAAAAAAATACACTATTTTCCAATGAGAATTTGGCAAATATTCGCGACCTGCTCCTAAAAAAATGACGGCCATGCAACAATTTATTTCATTTCACATATCAATAAAATAAGTATGATACATATTGTTTCCTTCATGTGTACATATATAGAGGTTATTTTGAATACTTAAAATCAATTTATACCTAACCATTTAATTCTGAAACATTATCAATTAATCACAGGTGAATCTTTTTTACAATGCTATTAACAGAAATCCCCAAAATAAATAAAAATAAATGTGTGTATCCCGATACATGTGTGTATCCCGATACATGTGTGTATCCCGACACATGAGTGTATCCCGACACATGTGTGTATCCGATACATGTGTGTATCCCGATACATGTGTGTATCCCGATACATCAGTGTATCCCGATACATGTGTGTACCCCGATACAGGTGTGTATCCCGACACATGAGTGTATCCCGACACATGAGTGTATCCGATACATGTGTGTATCCCTATACATGTGTGTATCCCGATACATGGGTGTATCCCGATACATGTGTGTAGCCCGATACATGAGTGTATCCCGATTCATGTGTGTATCCGATACATGTGGGTATCCCGATACATGTGTGTATCGCGATACATGTGAGTATCCCGATACATGTGTGTATCACGATACATGTGTGTATCCCGATACATGAGTGTATCCCGATACATGAGTGTATCCCGATACATGTGTGTATCCGATACATGTGTGTATCCCGATAAATGTGTGTATCCCGATACATGTGTGTATCCCGATACATGAGTGTATCCCGATACATGTGTGTATCCCGATACATGTGTGTATCCCGATTCAGCAAAAACTATCAGATATTTGTTTTTCTTGGACAAAGTCATGTAACTGCTTAATTTTCAGAATAATTTTCTCTGATAAAATGAAATAGTATGAAAATATTTCTCAATCTCTTAGCACATGTATGTACAGAACTTAATTTGTTTACTTTATATTGCATAGTACAAGTTGTTCTTGTCTAACCGACTTAACAAGGGGAACTTTGTTAGATGTGTCGTAATACTCCATGCCATGAAAATGTACTACTGTTTATATATGTTGATATACCATTCAGTCTGAGAAAATAAATATAGGTTCCAGACACAGAAAAAAGATGAGTGTGGTGTCTTTATTTCAACAGATTTTTTCTAATTTTTCCTTGAACAACATAATTCCTGTTTGGACTATTTTCCCCATTGGAAAGCTGAATTCCTCGTTAAGTCAAATGTGGAATTCAAATAATTGAGAGGTACAGAAACTTTATTGCAATATTTTTCTTGATAATATGTTGTGTATCTGGTCTCGTTTAGATAGAAGAATCTTGACATGTTTAAATGCTGTTGGTATCAGGTCATTCTTTCTCACAAAACAGTTTAAACTTGAAGGCCGAATCCCATTCTGAAGGCCAACTCCACTAAATTCTGTGGGATACCATCCTTAAAGCATACGTAAAGCTCAGTCTTGGATCTTTGGCGTCTGAAATGCAAGTAAACAAAATATGTAAGAAGTGAAATTATAAAGAACAATAAAAGCTGCAAGCAATTTAACAACATCGAAAAACACAACTAGTTCTAGTCTGCTGCAAAGTCTAGGCCATTTGACATCTCTGTGTTGGTAGCAGTGTGATACAATTAAATCGTTTATCCTAATGTGATTACCAAGTGGAATACTGACCACCAACAGTACTGTTACCTTGATTTTATTTGTCAATCTTGAGCATAGAAAGTACATCTTGTCTTTATTGGCAATAATTACCACAAATATGATATCTAGCAGTAAACTTTAATTGGAAGCATTATCAAGTCGATGGCAGGTTTAGATAGATTTCATCTTCAAGTTTCTTTAAAAGTGATTTGAATTTATGACACTTAAGCATTGAACTTATATATACAGTTATATATCATTGTAGGCAAAAGCAGCCAAGTGCAAGTATTGGTAAGTTGTTAATATAAGCTCTAAATATCTGGTAAATTAATTTTCTTAATGATAAAGCCAGGAAATCTTGATGTTGACAGACAACAAGAGAACCAAAAGTAGAAGAACATTGGCGCCCAACATAAATGGATATTTATCAGATCTAGAAAAAAGATGTTCTTTGAATTTCTTTGCTCTTCGTTTACCTATAAGTACTATAAACCAGTCCCATGAAGGAAATCCTAAATGGAAATCTTATAAATAACTTCAACCTCGGAATGTCATGCTATTTGCCGCTATGGCAAATGTTACTGTATAAAAATTGCATAACTATATGCGAAATGCTAAATAATTTTGTAATTCTAACATAACTGAAGGTGCTGTCGATGAGGATATTCTCATTAACGTCAGAGGTGTTTTTAACAAGGGGAACATACAAATTTGAGAAAGATCTCTCCAGTACTTTCTGAGAAATAGAGATAACAAAACTGTCAAACTCCAAGATGGCGCCTGTCAACCATTTTGTTTGTCTTGTTAGTCTCAAAAATAAACATGCACAGCTGGGGACCAAGGGCAACTAGCATATCAAATTTCAAAATGATCCCTTAAGCACTTTTCGGAGAAATAGTGATAACAAGAATTGTTTTAAGACGGACAGATGGACCATAAACCACAAACGAAAGGAGATTTGAATAGCCCCCCATCTGATAATGGCGGCTAAAAAGGGTGCTTAATACTATACATACCCAACAACCCAGTAAGATTCTGGGACTTTATGGTCCATGTCAGACTGGGGCAGTTGAAACAAGACCCCTTCCTCACGGATGTGATAGAAGCTTGGATCTGGACAGGACGGAATACGATAGTCGTTCTCACGTTCATCTCTCATTGGGTATTTCTGAAATTTAAGAGTTGCGAAAGTTGTCATGAAGTCCATGAAAGTGAAGTACCGAAAAGATTCAGCTTTGAATTTTTACTTCAAATATATACTGAAATAAAAAAGAAACACAACTTCTGAAATTAATTATGTATTTTGTATTAAATATACATTCATGTAGCTGTATAAAAGTCAGGGAAATAAAAGTGCACCCTGCTCATACCCCTCACCAATGTTAAAAATCAAACAGGTTTGACAAGAAACCCATGCACATACGGTGCGGCTAAAATATTAATATACCTGTGTCTGCACAAACCTAATGTGTTCTTTTTCATTCATAACAGTATCAGTATAAATTTATCACTAACATTCAGACACATCATCATCACTACTTTTGCAAACAATAATTCCTTCCATAATTATGGCACGTTTATCATAATTTTATATAGGATGTGCTATCCCGATGTTTATATGTGCTATCCCGATGTTTATGTGTGCTATCCCGATGTTTATGTGTGCTATCCCGATGTTTATGGGAGAAACACACAAATTCAGGTCGCCCGTCACCTCAGAGTTCACAAATCAACTGTTAGTTGATTACTTTTACGTCTGAACACCACAAGAAGAGGTGATGACCAGCCACGACCAAGACCAAATTATTAGGCTGGCACACCTGCATTACAGGAGGTTAATGGCTGCTGAAATGGCATGGAATATGATTGGTAACATAACCATCCGAATCATTCCCAAAAAGTGATGTGACTAAGTTGCGTGCACTGCGAGAGTACACATTAGTTGACCACTAACAGACGGCCGTCAACGTGTGTACCAGCGTATAGGTGAACGATTCGCTGATGCCCGTGTTCTGGAGCATTGTCGATTTGAAGTAGGTTTGGTTATGGTATGGGGGGGAATCATCCATGGTTTGAAGACACCTTTGGTGATCGTCAATGGGTATTAAATGGCTGTATGCTATCGGGATGATATCCTTAGGCCTCGACCATGTTGTGCCTTTTGTTATGCATTATAATCAAACCTTGCAGCAAGGTAACACCAGACCACATGTTGCAACAGTCAGTAGGGACTTTCTTGCAACACAGAACATCGTTCCTATAGATTGGCCTCCATACAGCCCCAATTTATCCCAGATCAACATTTGTTGGATGAACTAGACATTCAAGTTAGGAATCGCTGTTACCCCCAAATACCCTCCCCAAGTTGGCCAAAGTCCTCGTCCAAGAACAAAATAATATTCCAATACGGAGAGTGATTGTCCCCTGGAATGCGATGCAATGAAGAAAGCAAGATAATTAGAGGTGCTATTGCTGTTCGAGGAAGACAAACAGGGTATTAGGGCACAGTTTCAAAACTGCTGTCATTTCAACTTTGATTCATTTAGGGAAATATCAATCATGACCTCCTAACAACCTTTTGTTAAAAATCCCCAAAAGTTTATAATCGCTCTCTCAGGTTTATAGAACTATATATTCACTTCAAAAAAATCGTAATTAAAAATGTTCTAATATCGGTGTTTACCTTTCGATATCTGTATCTGTCAAACATGTGTTTGATCTGGGTACAGCAGAGGTGAAAATTGTGAGCAATATCCTTCTCCAACTCGTTTGTCTCCAAAGTCGGGCTGACAAACACCCCGTCAATCTTGTCAATGTGTAAGAAGTGGAGAAGACAATTCTCAGCACCAACAGTTAATCTGTCAAAACATTGAAAGGTATTTGTGTAATAAGTTGAAATCTTGTAGAACAATGAAAATCATACGAAAGAATCGTACAATATCTCACAAATGAATTCCAACAGAGCGGGGACAACATGGCAGAACCTAGCTTATAGATCATTTATTCAGGCATTGCGTTGATTTGTTTTGGCTCACAAAATGAAAACTCAAATAAAGTGTAGCTTGTGGAAATAATTTTGTTGGTCTCGCAGAAATGAAGAACATGTCTCATATTTTTGTTTTAATAAAAAGTATAAATGACAATGAAGACAAAACATATGATAACTGATATCATAATATTTCAATACATACTTTATTTTCCTGCTTTTCAGAACGTCCTGCGCCATTTCATTACTATGGCTGTAGTCTACTTGGAAAAGTCGCATTTTTGTAGGTGTTTCTTTCTGAAATAAAACAACAAGCACATTTTGTAAGCCTGATAATGTTTGCAAACAAGCCAGTTCAAAATGAATGCTGGTAATATTTAAACAATATTATGCTTCATATACATGTATACCGAGCTACCAATAGTATAGTATGTATCATTTTTTTCATATGATTTGTTTTCTTTACTTTCAGACTAGTAGATTCTTTAAAGTCTCTATCAACTGCAAAAAGTAGTATTCTCCCTTTTACCCAGTAGCTAAATAACAACAACAAAATTAGCAATAATTTCCTATTCAAATTTCATTATCTATTTCCATATTGTTACATTACATCTCTGCATGACAGTTTCATTTGAGTTCAATCTTGACTTATTTTCAAGATTATAAAGCTGTATGGCCATTGGCATTGAAAGACAAAAAATTGAAAATCTACAAGTACATCTGAAGACATGATGCCCCATTAGCCCTGTGATTGACATAGCAATAGCAACAGTGACCTTAGCTTTGACCTTGGGACCCTGAAATACAAACTCATCCAAGGTCTTCTTGTACTTGACCTTTACAACTTTGGTAAAAATGTGTTAAAAACTGAAATTGGTAGAGTCATGACAAAAGTAAAGATACAGGTCGGGAGGATAGACATGGGTAGCATTATAAGTGCCTGCCCTCCCCTCTCCTCATAAAATGGTATGGGCAATAAACAAAATCCACCTGAAAATGAGCTTCAGCTCCCGCAAATATGCTAATCAATGCCACTTATGTGGAAGGGCCTATTCCTTTTAACAAACTGTTTCAAACAGTTGGAGATAAATCTACTGGGTATAAGACTTTACTAACATATTCACCCCTGAAGATGCATTTGAACTCTTCCAATTCAAAGGCTGGAATAGTTCATTATGAAATTTCAGGGGTGAATGAGTTAATAGTACTCAGATGAATGTTTACCTTCATAATACTGCCTCCGCTAGAGTTACTAGTAGATGAACCGTCCGAATGGAACGAGTCTTTCCTCGTCAGAGTGTGTGTCTGTCTCCTTAGGGAACTGGTAAAGTCACCTAGTAAATGTACACACAGTAAAATATACAAGAAAAAACGTAACACTGAATTCTTGTCATGATAATAGTTAAAATGACCATGAATCTCCCCTATTGGTTCAAACAAAGTAAGTTGAGGCTATCCAGAATAACATAAATGAGATAAAACTTAGATAAATGCAATGAAAAGTCTCACTTATTTCTCACTAATTCTGAGAGAAATTCTTTTGTATCAAATCTCACTGAAAATACTACTAAGATATGAGAAAGAAAATCTCACTATTTTTATCACAACTCACTGAAAATTCCAAAATATTACTAAGATATATGCAATTAAAAATCTCACTAATTCAGAGAGAAAATCTCACTATTGTTTATCAAATCTTTCTGGAGCAGAAACTGAGGTTTTAAGGGCCTTTACTCCTTGAAAACTACTGAGGTAGCAAAATCACAAATTCCTTTCTTCATGCACATTTAATATATATATAAGATGTACTTTAACTGTGCCAAGTTACAAAAAATTCCAACAAACTTTCAAGGAGGAGTTGCACTAATTACTGCATAGGATGTATTTTCACTGTGTAAAGGTACACAAAAAGAGCAGCAAAAAAGCCGACACTGTTTAGGAGGAGGTGCACTTAAAAGGTGTCTGGACCATAACATTTAAAGGGCCATAACTCCAGGAAAATAGTCAAAATGCCAATTCTTTTCTTCATGCAGATCTGCATAGGATGAACTTACTGTGTAAAGTTACACAAAAAAAAAAGAGCAAAAAAATCACACTGTTTAGGAGGAGTTATACTTACAAGGATCTTTCATGGACAGACAGACAGACGTTTACGGGGGTATAAAACGTGACTCTTACTTGTAGTGTTCTTAGAGGGAGAGATGGGTGACAAAGTGTTGTTCCTCATGGGACAAATCATGGTCTGAACAGGACTACTGTAACTGAAAATAAATCAGAATTCAAGTTTGTATGAAAGGTAACTGAGATGCTTCCCATGTACAGATTTGTTAAGACAGGGGTGAGAAACTTGAGTGACAATCAACTTTTCCTCCATACTATAAAATAATATAAACTTTATTTATTTTACAACAATCAAGAAACAATTTATTGCAACTTATTCAATCTTTCTTGTTGGTTACGGATGGCAGCGTACAGATGGTTTTAATTTAGAAGGAAACCATAGCACACTTGGAGAAAACCCATGTGCTTGGACAGGTAATCCCAATATATTTTCAAGACTGATCAGGGAATCGAAACAGGCCGTCTTGGTGAAAGGAGAGTGTGTTATCCACTGCGTCATCTGACCATCCATACTCAATAATATCTGTCTGATAATCCAGAATTAGGCAGATGCACTAACCTAACTGATGTTTGAATCTTATACAGACATAATGCAAATGTATGATATCATAAAAGACTATATAAGACAAATCTTTCAAACATCTTTCATTCCATACAATCTTTAATTTGCAGACTGGATAGCACCAATACATGCGCTGTCAAATCCAGGTTTGTAAAAAAGTGAAGATGCATATGGTTGATAAAATTCATGCATAATTATTTTATCTCCCACAAATTTACCTGGTATCACAGTGGGCAGGCAAGCCAAGGGCGACTATCTGCATCAGTGTAGCCCGGCACTGGTCTATGTAGAATGGATCAGGCATACACATGGCGGGCAATCTGAAAGACAATCCAAGATCAACGTTTGTTAATGTGAAATGCAACCAGTGGAATCAATGTTAACCCTTTCACCCTATGTAACTTTAATAGACTCTACCATGCATTGATATGGATAAGTCCATTATGGTCTACAGTGGTGAAAGGGTTAAGTTAATATTTCAAACTGATCAGAAATCTTAAATTTGAGGAGAACAAAATCCACCTGATCATGAAGAGATGGAAGGCCCCACATAATTATTTTTTGCATCTTTGGAACTGCAGCTTTAATTTTGGAAAATATTCAAGCATATGGATGCATTTAAATCTACTCTTCATACAAGGAAGACTAGGAGTCAATGACCCCTAGTGATGTGTTCAGTGAATTAAGTTCTACGTACCCCAGTTGATGAGTTCCTAAATGGAATTCTAGTCTGGCCATAAGAGTAATAGAAATTCAAAAGAAGAGATGACCAGACAACATCCAATGGGGATAAGGAATGTGAGAACATGAAATGACCTGCTGTTTACCTAGTCTTTTGTCAACCCCCTACCCTAACTTATCGGAAAAAGTCTAATGTAGAAGGGTACTAATTATTTTCTTTGGACTAGCAGAATAATCCACAAACTAGAGATACAAGTAACTCTAGATTCACTCACTTTGTTGTGCATCCTCCTGCTTCCAACAGTACACACAGCAGGCTATGTTTCTGTAAAAAGATGATAAACACATTAATAGAAAAGAAAAAAAAATAATATCATGAGCTCACTATAAAATTTAGATACTGCCAATATGTCATTCTTTTTTCACATTTTTGTTTGTAAAATGGCAAGGGTTTATAAAAATGAGGTAAGGTCATTTTTTATTTTTTTTATATTTTACATTTTATGTGCAACCTTCTTGCCAGCCTTTAGAGAAAGGAGGGAAACGGTAGGATAAAGAAACAAGCTTTTTTTGTTATCAATCACATGTAATTGGGAAGCACAAGCTCTACATGATCGTCCGCTGAAATCGCTGAAACTATGATCCCCTTACACTCTCCGATAAATTACTACATACAGGTAGGTTTTAATTTACTCTAAGCAAATCATGAGGAATTGAAATTGAAATGTCATTAGTTTCCTCCTACTTATTTTAAAGTCCTAGTCACAGTCATCTGACATAGCCAATCATTTGTTTCAAGGGAGGTTACTCTTGCATTTATTTATGGAGATCAAATCCAATCTACATGTATTGTGATTTTACGCGAGTAACTGTTTCAGTATCAAGATGATAATAATAAATCCATTCATCCCTTAAAAGTGTCAGCCTCACAATCAAAATCAATCGAGTAAACCCTTAAGGTCATAGGAGTGTATTGATAAACGGAAATAGGAAGTGCATCCCTAGTTGAAAATCCAATGTAGGGAGACAGTATCACAATTTCCGCATATTCTGATGTTTGATATTAAACTGATAAATATTGCATGTTTATTATTGACAGAACAGTGTGTTCTCTCAATATTAAAGTATTTCAAAGCAATCCAGGCATTAATTCATTTTTTTTTTATCAATGAGTCACATGTGTCCATTTTTCTGTACTTCAGGAAACTGGTTACCTATTTCACTACTGTGAAGTTTTTCAAGAAAGATAACTCTTTACATGCAATTACTATATGTACATGGTTTTATTATAAAATGTCAATTTTTAAACGTTTATAGATAATTAATTTTACACAATTTCAGCATTTATTAAATTGATATACATTAATTCAATACTAATCTATGTCAGTATCATTTTTATTGACATTATTTTGCCTAAAATTGTGTCTTTCATTTTTTTTTCAAAACTCACTCCTTTTTACATAAATTTTCATTTCAAATCCTTTAAATTCTGACAACCTATATTTTTTTTGTGGCAGAAAATTTTCTTTACTTCAACGCAATATAACTACAAAATTGGAAGAAATTCTACTGAGAAATGGTGACACAATCCTATTACCTTAAGACTTTTTACAGTGAAACTCCACTTACTCCAATTTGCATTTCTCGAATACCCTGTTCCTCGAATCATTGGCTTGGTTCTGATCATGATCTTATTATTATTTGTGTTGTGCTGTCTGTCATCCCACTCGACCAAAACATGATGATGTCAGACAAACCTCTGATTCATGTAATACCATGTATTCCTCTACCTTTGATCTGGCCCCCACTTGGTCAATTTAGCAGGGTTATACTGTAAGTTCGTTCTCTTGTGTAGAGTTATACCTCATTCAATTTCACCTATTTAATACTTGTCCGTAGCTTAATGTATAAATATTCTACATTTTTAACAGCTCCTAACAGTTATTAAGGTTCCAGGTAATAACAACTTTATGTCAATTGAAAACATATCTGCAAGTTATGGGACTCTTCATTTCCTTACAGACTTATTACTTACTTGAAGTTTAGGATACATTTTAAACAGTTCAACCTGCTATTGAATTCACCTTCATAATCAATGGTGAAAACAACATATTTCTCTTTCAACGCTGCAGAAATGATTATGATACTTACGTAGCCTACGATGAGCCAGAACCAACGAGCCGTGACCGGTTCTGAGTAGCCAAACATCTGTTCTTCACCGAGGTCGTACCATTGACGTGTCGGATGAACCTCTCGCCAAATGACAAGTTGATCCATCCCTCCGCGGCTGCTCAGGTTTAATAGGTTGTGGTACCGTAGGTACAAATGAAGGTCACAGAGGTCATTCTTCGGTAGGTGATTGCACAGTAACTTGGCCTGACAAAAAACAACAAGGTGAAACCTGTGTACAGACCCCACTCTAATGAAAGAAAGACCATTTCTCTCATGTCTGTGTGGTGTGTGTAAGATAGAGCTGCCTAGGGTTAGAAAGGGGTTAGAAAGAGATTTCTATCCAATTTCATGTGATGTGACATCACAATGGCTCAACAATGATGTAATGTCACGAATTTGGAAAACTCTGTGCCGCAATGTGTGGAAAAGGGGATGTAATGAAATTAAAACCTTTTACGATATATTTACCATACATGTAAGAAAATGAGATTAATTTTTCACCCTCAGGTTTTTCAAATTTAGCAAAATACTCAGTAAAGCCTTGGACTTAACCATTTGAAAGCCTGTCGGGTGGAATTTCCCTATCCTACACCCCTAGGAATGAAAAAGTCTAATATTATCACTTGTCCAAAGAGAGATAACCTGTGCAGAGAGATTACCTGTCTAGAGCAATCACCTGTCTAGATAGATCAACTGTTAAGAAAGTTCACCTGTGTAGAGAGACACCTGTCTAGATAGATCAACTGCCTAGAAAGAATTGTAAGTTTTTTTTGGAGCCATAAATAAAATATCACAATATCAAAAAACATGATAACTAGTTTCCACATACCTTGTAAAACAGACACGATCCTAAGATGGTATAAGATCTCCTACATCCATAGAAACTGTCAGACTGAAAAAATAGAACATCACATTCCCGACTTCTATAAATTCAGATTTAAAATAAAGAAACACACTCAAAATTTAATCTCTAATTTCTCCGCTTCATATCAAAAGTTTGTTACTTAAGCGCAAATGAGTCGGAGATAAAATAGAAATCAAACTTTGGGAACAAGCAATAAACTCTTATATAAGGTATAGGGATTTATATTTTTTATTTTTGAGGGGGCTAATATAAGAAATAACAAAAATCATAGTTACTCAGACCAACTGTATTCATTTTTCATTATATTTTTAGGTCATTTAAATAATTATATGGGATTTATATTTTAAGAACGTTCAAATGGGACCTTTAAGTGCATTAGGGTGTGATAGAATTGTTAGAGTCTGAGGTAAAAACTAAGGTCGGTCAGGGTACCTGAAATATATATATTTTGTTTTGCCTAAATCTATCAAATGTATATTATAATATAACATAACTGCAGACATTCGTAAATATGTGTAATGTACTCACCATATCAAAGAAATCGGCAGCTTCAAAGCTATTCACTATTTTTTCTATTTTGTCCTGAAAAAGTTTAAACAATATTACAGAATACATCCATTGAAATGCAAGTAATTCATCTAATGTTTTCTGTTCAATATCCAATTTCCTGAAATAATAATTATTTGAACCTTTTTCTTTAAATCACTGTACTACTGTGTAACACGAATTGTAAAATTAATCATAATCTTAATTAATATGGTGATTTTTTTTTATATACAGTGTTCCTTATCCCATACAAACCTTCCAGATTTTTTTATTCCGTAATACTGATCAACCACTTGTGTACCAAATCGCACATTTGTGCACTAGTAGTTATTTGATGAAAAATGTTCTCATGCTCAAACTGTATGTTCTGATCCTCTTTCTTGTAACTTGAAAAAATCACATTGGCAACAAGAATATAAAGAACATTTAAAGCCAAGCTACCAGTTTATGAAATGTTCTTTCTCTATTGAATCATTAGCTGTTGCGCCAGATCTCAGAATCTTTGTTTGAGTTTGCAAACAGTTTTATGAATTTTTGACATAATGGTCTACGTCTTTGAGGGTTGAAATAGGGTGGGTGGGATAGGGGGAGAGGTGGGAGTGGGATGTAGCAGCTAAAGTTTGCATTTCTGCTCCCTTTCTAGCACCAGTGATATGATCTGGTTCAGGGGAAATAACCCATAGACTAAGGTATAGTTACCAGGTAGATGCACTGACTAATCTATGTAACATGTTCTATTATCTGAAATGCCATTCTGGTTGTCAAGCTTTCAAGCCACCACTTATATGGTTGTCCCCCTTCCTTGTCAATCCAGCAATCACTAATTTAGCTGTCCCACCGTCCAGTCATCACTAATCAGGTTGTCCCACCATCCAGTCATCACTAATCAGGTTGTCCGACCGTCCTGTCATCACTAATCAGGTTGTCCCACCGTCCAGTCATCACTAATCAGGTTGTCCCACTGTCAAGTCATCACTAATTTGGTTGTCCCACCGTCCAGTCATCACTAATCAGGTTGTCCCTACGTCCAGTCATCACTAATCAGGTTGTCCCACCGTCCAGTCATCACTAATCAGGTTGTCCCACTAGATAGCCAGTGTCTAAGAGGACTATTTGACTTTTTTCTTACCGGTATATACAATGCACTATTAAAATTGTCTGTATAATTCATCAGCCTCAATATCAAACCACTTTTGCTGGAAACAAATATGACTAGACTATCAAAACTACATTGTATTCACTTTGTTATTTGGGATTGGGTTTTCATTTAGGTGATAATTTGATTTCAACCAGAAATTATACTTAAATACATGTAGCTATAGAAAAGGAATTCAAGTGGTCTAAGTTGGAGATAATAATAACAATATCTTAAGATACAAACTTACCTTAAAACTAGTGTAGAGAGGTAAATATTGCACATTGTTGAAACAGCTGAGACATTTTGTAGCACCAAGTCCCAATGAGTGGTTGGGGAGTGTGTTGGATTGCAGCGTACACACTCCAAGACTGTGATGGAACAGGCAGAAAAAACTGTCCAGCTCCTGGACGTGGTCAGTGGAAGAAAAGGCCTCAGTGACGGACCCATACTGGACACGCAGAACCCGTACGATGTCTTCTACTAGAGGGGGTAGTATTGCTGGAATAACTCTGCAAAGACCAAAAAAGAATAATAAAAAAATTGTAATAATCATAAAAATTAAAATACACAGACATACTTGGAAAAAATCTTATCGACACGATAAGATTTTTTCCAAGTATGTCAGTGTATTTTAATTTGAAACTTATCAATACATACTGCTTCTGTTATCCTTATTTTGCTACTGTTGAATGATTTTGAAATTTATAATATTATGAATTATGAAAATTGAAAAAAAAAGTGGAAAATAGAGTTTCAAGCAGTTTTCCCTCTTTATGTTGAACCCATCAATGGGTGAAAACACTAGTAACTGTCTTCTAGCTTGTTTACTTATGCTCATTGTGCCGATCACACAGACATTATTTGATTTATTTCTAAGTAATACAAATATATATACAATCTATATATATATTGCATACAAATATTTTTGCATTAATATTTATATAATATATAATATATAACATCAATAACACAAAAGATCCACATTGTGATAAATGTTTTAGAGTATATTTCTTTCAACTCATTACCTTTATCACAACTATTTGTATGTGTCTGTTTTCATTATTCCAGATGTATTTTTACAAGTCGTTTACTCACTGTTTGGTTGCAGTACCTGTTGATTAAAGTACAGTGTATACTAACATACAACCTGCTCACAACTTTTGTGACATGAAGCTCCATCTGTACATGGAACTTACTTTTTTGCTGGATACATAACAAGCAATAGGCCATTTTCCTCTGTGTGGTAACTGACGTGGATTGTCTCCCCTTCATGCTGGATGGTGGTTCTGAAAAATCATATATACCTCGGTAAGTGTGTTTTAAAGACATTAATTCAGGGGTTGGGGGAGGGGGGTTCAAAGTAAAACTGAAAATCACTATACTCAATGATGTACATGTTCCTATTTCACTAAAAACATGCATTTGACTCTGATTTAATGAATCTCATATTGGGCATGTGTCTTTTATCTATTTTATTACCAATTTTTTAAAATACAACATTTTTTATATGTTTGATTTGAGTTTTTATTTCAGTTTTTTAATCGTCATTAGAGGAGGTCAAAGAGATGGACTTAAAAGAAAATTTAAGAGATAGATACTTCAAGTTTCTTGTTTCCATGTTTCTAAATCTATTTTGTCATACTTTTTGTACAAAGTGAAACTTTTTCACAAATCACAAGAATTTAAATCAAATTAATTTCTAAAATTCTTTTCTCTTTCAATTTTTCTTTTTCCAAAATACTTTGGAACTCTCTTGAGTAAATATTAAGTGCCATTGCTCAAAAAGCGGAATAGTATATAATGCATGAAGTATCCTTTTACTTTTTGACAGTTGATTCTGAGATATCCAATAAAAGTTGATGGATGGTGACAAAACATCCTCGTAACTTTTGCAGCAGGTCGTGATCTTTGTCTGCTGGGTATCGGTACAGAACATCTTCCTGTTGAAAAAAGAACAAAACTGTTTAACTTGATTCTTGGAGTCACAGAAAGTTTACAAATAAATAATCAATAAATCAACTTTATACTCACAAAAATAGAATAAAAATAACTAAGAGACCAAAGAGTAACTTGGATATCCAGATGCTAAAATCTGATTTTAATATTGTACATGTATTGCAAAATAAATGCTCCAGAGCAAATTTGTGTTAAATAATGCCAAATTGACCGTGAGAACAGAACATGTTTTTTTATAGATCAACCTTAAAGCAAACAGACTTTAGAAAACTTATTCAGCTTCAAAATATTACAAAAATAATGAACTTACATCACAGACATTTTCCTCAGATTTGAGTTTTTCTGTGTCGAGGTAGACAATTGAGTATTGGGTTATCTCCCCTGGTTCAGTTGGTTCTGCATCATCAAAGCAGATCCCGGTTACAAGTCTGACTAGAGATTCCTCGTCTGTCGACACTTTCTCCTTAACCAGGACTGGAACAGTGGCCGACCTGGACACATCTTGTAACACAATCCGCACCTGAAATGTGACAACACAATGCAAATATAGAAGCTTATTATATATATTTACATTTGCATGGCATTGTCACTAGATAATCTACTTGAAAGCTGTGTCATTGATGGGACTTTAAATGACATGCATCACGAGACACTACTCTTAGCCAATCAGCATGCCACAGTATACTGTTCCAGATATTGAACAAATTTTTTTAGACTGTCGATAAGGCCTGGATTTTATACTTTAAACATAATTTGTAAGCTTTAAAAAAAGTGAAAGGTGGCGAACGCATAAATATATGGCATTGAACTGTTTTTGTATGGCATTTATGATCAAATTAAATGGTCGACACACCTTTGCAAGCAGACAAATCATAATGACCACAGGATGTAGATTTTGTGTGAGTATGGCCTTGAATGAGGGAGTTTCGAGGGAAATTGATATTTTTTTGTTAAAATTAGTGAGTCTCCCTCCTAATGATGGAGGGTTGACAGCTATGATAACCTCAGTTTGGACCCAATTGCTACGCCCTCAGATAGAATATCCATGTGCCACATACCTCCGTATGACAGACTCTATTATCATTACCTGCTTGCTGTCTATGATGCTGGTGAACACGTCGTCAATATTGTCCCAGGTGACCTCTCGCCCGTTAACCAGACGCAGGCAGTCTCCTTCAATACCAACATAGAATGTGTAAATCATATTGCAATTGCTTCTAAATGAAATCCAGATTTTGTACACTACAAAACAAGTACTGGTTTATTCATATACAACCTTTGAGCTCTACAATTCAAAGGTTGGAATAGGACATTATGAAATTTCAGGGGTGAATGAGTTAAAATCTCCTAGTCTGAATATTTTATGATTTTGAAAAGACTAATAATACAAAACAACCACCTACGTTTCTGCAAAGTCTGTGATCCATCTAGAATTTGTTATGAACATGTATAGTGCTCATTTACCAAATGAAAAGACACTTTTGCAATCAGAAAGTCTACTAGACATCCCATATGTGAAAATATTCTGAAAGATATAACTTTCTGAATGGGCCAGAAGAATAACTACTTTGTATGTTTGCCTTCCCTAACTACATACCCTAGATTTAAGTGACTACCTATGGGTAGTTTTTTTTTTCCACAAACGTTAAATATGCCCTGTCAAAGTCTAAAAATACTGTTTCCATACTAAATTGGAGTTTACCATCTGGGTAAAAATATTTCCACCTAGTAACTTCATACATACACTACTGTAATTATTCTAAGTCTAAAAGCAGAAACACACATTTGCTGCTTTGTTGGCCTTACACCCACGTACCTTTGAATTACTAGAGTAAATACACTACATGTATATTAATACACAAGGACTGAAATGCTACCACACACTCTAGATCTAATGGTCAACCATGCAGGACAGGCAATCTTTTTGATACTTACCTATATGAATGTTAGATTTTTTTGATGCAGGTCCATCCCGCACAAATCCTCGAACACAAAGTCGCATACCATTTTCTTTTCCTCTTTTAGCACCGGACTGAAAATGGCCTGGAACTATTCCCAGCAAACCTTTGCACAAAGCCCTACCAACATGGCCAACCTTCCTCGACTTATCCACTGATATCAATTTAGAATTCTGCAGATTTAACTTCAAATTAATTTCTCTTATATTTTCCATATTGAAGAAATCCAGGGCATCACAATTATCTTCTATTGAACAAGTACACACTAGATCTGGTTCATGTGTCAAACCATTTCTGAATAAATGATAATTTTCTTTCAAATTCTGTTTGTGTTTGGTTGATTTTCTGCTACTGTTTCTATGTTGAACACTTTCTGAAGATAAAGTTGAGGTAGAGAATGGAGGATCATCATATTTTTGAGTTAGCCGAGATAGGTTGTCCATCTCCGTATCTGTCCCGTAGCCTGTATCGTCAGTGGAAAATCCATTGTGGGCTGCTCCACACACACAAATCTGTCCACTAGATGACTTTTTCAGCTGTCCAGCTTCCGGACTGACCTCTAAGTATACAACATGACCTTTGCTGTTAGCTCGAGATGTCCAAAATGATGACGCATTTTTGTAAACACTGCAATTCAGAAAGATTAAGATCAATCAGTTTACATATTATGACATATATGTATTGTGATTAGGGTGAAAATGATATTTGATACATTGTTCAAGGGCTGTACAATATATTACCACCACTGTGTTGGGTAACTGCAATAGAGAAACTTGACTTATCCGACCTGAGTATTCCAACATCCCATCTAATACAACATAATGCTGTAATCCCACATCTAATGAAAACGACAAAATAAAAACCTGTGTATTCTGAAAAACTCTCTTATCTGATTAATGCCTTGTGTCCCATTAGACAGGTTTTAACTGTATAATCCAGCTATTCTGGGGAATTGACTGGTTTAACTTTTAATTTTTCTGCATTCCCAGTGAGCTTTGAACAGTTTTATTTTCAGTTAGAAAAAGGAAAATACCCAGATTTGAAGTTGAGTGAATGTCTGGTGTTTGCGCCAGAGAAAACTCGATCGGGCTACAAGTACCTTTAAACACAGACATGTACATGGGCCTTTTACAAACATAAGTTGCAGGTCAACTTCAGCAGAAAACCATTCCGTTTATTCTGTTAAATATCATAGCTAAAAAAAATGTAGATTGATGTAATTTTTCCCCCCAAACATAAATTCAGAATCGTTGCATCTCAAAATCTACAGGGAAAAAACAATTTAAGAATTAAATATCTCCTACCCTCTTCCCTTGGACCCACTTTACAAAGATTTGAAGACGTCTTCTTCTATAGGGTGCTCGCCAATTTAAATCGTTTTCAATGTCAGAAGAGGAATACAGCTGAAAGATATTACTATTTTTATGACGGACTGAATTTAACTGGCGTTTGTAGAATGAAGGGGAAAACTATAAAAAAAAACCAGGTAGATACAGTAGCAGATATGTATTTGTTCTTCAATTTTACTGTGTGAATAATAAAAAGAAATTTAGAAACGTCATAAGAGCAGTGAAATATTGTCAGACGAAATTATAGTATCGTTTATGATTGTATCCACGGAATTAGATTATTATCTAAGTCCGTGTTCTATCATAACATGTCACAGTTGTCAAACTGATTCAAGTTGTCCATGTAGCAAACAACTAGCGATATATGTTATCCTATGTGTATTTAGCTTAGTGTAGAAAAATATCATGAATTAGACCTAAGTAAGAAATATTTTCTCGAGCAAAAACATCGATGATCATCTTCGTCAGGGACTGTCTTCGTGTACCTGTTGCTAGATCACCGCCATTTTCAACTTTCACTTTCAACTTCTACTTCCGCTTTCAGCTGATTGTAACAAGGAAAGCGGATATAATACGGATATTTAAAATACTTTCCAAACGATCAAGAAAACACGTAGAAATATTATTTAAGAAATATTTTTAATTTCAATCAACTGATATAGTTGAAATATTATAAAAAAAAATGAGTGATGAATATAAACAACATATATATCAGAGTGCCTGCATAACCACGGACTTAGATTAGTTATCTAAATCCGTGGCATAACACAGTAATTTGTATATATATACTGCACTTTACTGGGGCCACACGCCTACAAAAATGTGTGGTAATCCCGGATAATCTCCGAGAGGAAAACACAAGCTGTTGTAACAAAATACTCAGTAGATCATTAGTATAATCTCCAGAGAAAGACAGCACAAAACGGTAGTTGACAACCTTATAGTGATCTGTACAGGAAACTTCAGGCATTGACAGGCATTCTGTCTGATATCTTTTGTAAACACTATAACCCTGACTTACAAAGCCTGGTTGTCTTAACCAACGTGTTATCTAAAATACCCGATACTAAATTTCGCTTATCCTTTTAAAAATCTTACACCAGATTCCATGTTACTGGTCTTTTTACAAGTTAAGTGATCCAAGATATCAATTTCTTTTTTATTTCAATTTTCAAATATCCGAGATCAAAATGTTTCGATTTTTCGTTAAGCTTATAATGCTTCGACTGTCTAGGCAGCTGTTTAAATCATGTAGTTTTGAACATGAACCAGTCATTTGATTTAATCAAACGCAAAAGTAATAAGTGTAGTTTAGTCATTCTAAATGTATGGGTCTTTCAGCGTGTCATCTATCGAGGATTTTTTTGATTCATTTTACATACATGTTGTTTATACTTTTTGTTTCCCTAAAAAATCAATTTGAAACTGAATTTAGGCCATAGTATTATTTGTAGTCATCTCTGCCTGACTTTTTCAATGATAGAAAAGTATTGCTATAGATAAATTTACAAATAGAAACTAAATATAACAAAATATATTACAGCATTTAAAACTTTGATAGAACCCAAATGGACATGATATACAAGTAGTAATTAAATGTATTTTAATCACCAAAATTAAGGCTATATGCTACCTTTTGCATTTGTATAGGTGATAACACATTTGTTTGTTATTTTTAATTAGATTTATCGAAAAAATCTAAATTACCCAAGTAATTGCTGATATTCGTGTATTGAGCAAACCCACTTCGTGATTCATTAAACGATAATGTACATGGTTATTTAGTGTGGAAATATTTTGGCAGGGATGTACACATATCACAGTAAGGTAGCATGTTAAACATTAAGACATCTTAATATGAAATAATATCGATAAAAACAGATGTATACATTAAACATGTACTGTAACATGATAGCACGTACATTTCAATATTAACTGAAATGCAAATTTCGTTTTACTGCAATTTTATTTAAAATAAACATCTGTTCATGTACGCAATTTCAAAGGGAAAGTGGAAAGTAATGCATATTTCTAACATGTGGATCAATTTCAAAAGAAAAAAACATATCATTCATGAATTCAATTTGTTATGCTTGGATTCTAGAATGTCTATCCTTGTCAAAACTACATATACGTACTCTCATGGTTTACTAGCCGATCGTGATTGTACAAAACCGACTATCGTAACTTTATCCAGCGCTCTATTAAAGTAAACACGGGGCCTTATTTACAATATCATCGCAAGTTTGGTATTCACGGTAAATAAAACTTCAAAAGATGGTTCTGACATTGTTTGACGTGATATGCTATCTCGCTAAGTACATAGATTACCAATGATATGTATATATCAGGGCTGACCTCTAAGCCCGTAAGTAATGATAAACGTCTATTGATTATACTCGCTATACTAAATTCACTTTCTTGAAGTTTTCGACGTCTTATCGACTAACTGTTAAGGGTTGGGCTGTATGTATATTGGTACGGGTATATCAACAACACTTAAACTATAGCAGGGGTTCGGATATCGGAGATAAATTTCCGCTCATGGTAAAGTATGTTTAATTCATAAGCATACACTGTAGGTCGGCGGTTCATGGTTCGAATTTCTGATAGAGCATTCCAAGTGCATCCCGCCATTAGACAGAGCATTTTAGTCTCCAAAACGGCAATCAATAATATTCACGTTAAATAAATTGACAGTTTTTCTCATATTCGTTTTATAGAAAGCAAGAGAATACCGAAATATATACATAAAAAACAACGTTCTTCAAACTCAACATCGAATGAAACAATGGCAAAATATTAACAAAATAATGATTTTTACGGCGACTCTTCAAAAGTACAAGGAGAATAAGACCTGGTACTCCTGATGGGATGCGCTTTCCGCTATGTAATATAGGTCAAATTCAAGTAAAGTTCTGGAACTGGAGAAAGAGACAACGGAAACACAAAGCATATGCAAATACCAATATGCATATCGAGCAGCCATTAATATTCATCAAACTACGTCGAATCAGCTTCGAAAAAACTATAGTTGGAGTAACAATGATGTTGCTATCGGGGAAAGGGATGTTCACGATGGGAAAATGAAAACCGTCCCCCTTTGCGGAGGATTTACCAAAGAGAGCAAGCTTAGATTTCGTGCTCAAGCCGTATTTCTTGTTCCATTTATAAATTAATAATAAAATCTTATTTCGTCAATGATTTGGAAAAAAGTTGAAGAGACTTGGAGCCAAATTCTGCTTTCAGTGTTAACATTTGACCTTTTGATCGTTTGGCATGACTTAAGTGAGTTACAAGAAAGTCGCTTTGAGCACAAAATCCATGCTTGAGCATGAGAATGGTTTCATGAATACGGGCCCTGGGCACTAAGGCACCATAATATTATTCCTTTGCAGTTCGTTTGACCAGCACTCATCTTTTTATTTGCTAACATGGCTGCACTAGAAAAAACAACATTTCCTTGCTATGTGACAGATCGAAAACAAAAAGATGCTCCTTTTCCATCAGAGCTTTTGGTGTTGATATGACGTCTAATTTAGTATCCCGCTTCACTGATATATCTCAGAAAGTACCAATGCGTGTTTATTTCCAGATCCCTATGAGATTAAGAAGGGGTTTCCGTATCTACCATTAAAACAACGGGTATCATTCGAAGCTTAATATTTTTTGCGAACTCCATATATCCATTTTATACATGTTTCCCCATAACAAAATCTAGCTTCATATGTACGTTTTTGTACACATTTCCCGATAAAACAAGTTTTTGTTTGGAAAATTTAATAGTTTGAATTGCTGTCTTGGAATGTGGCATCGATAGTAGCAATTACACGTAGTAATTTCCCTGTAGATCCAGTTCTGTCAAACTTTCTCGGTGGAATGGTAACCTTTGTAAACTTATCAAATTCAAATTCTTTAAAAAAAAACAAAAAAACTCAAACATGAGTGATTTTGTCTTTACTGTGTGGCTCATTAGGGTTATCATTTTGAATACTAATACATGATTATTTTGTTTTCATGTTCATTATTTATAAAAATATAAACTATTCATATTTCATTTTTACAATCATGTATTATCAATACCACTGAGTCCAACATCCAGCCGTAAAGCTGCAGTAATTTAACAATACGTAATTATACTGTCTGAAGTTAGTTATTTTGATTCCTGGAATATGCATATTTTGTTTTCAGCTTTGTTGATTTGAAAATACATCGCTGATTTAAAATTTACCTGTTCCCTAGTGTTCACCATGTATTGCATAGTCGAATGAATTTCATCAGGGAAACTCGGTATATTTTTATACAAACGTGAATAAAGAAATGATGAAAACTAAATACAGTGTATGCAACTCTTTAACGATATCTCCTTACCTGTTTGAAAGAATCGTCTGCACGCTGTCAAAGTCGTTCCCGATGGATGCCTTTGATATCGGAATCCGTAGTCCAAACATTGTAGACAGCTGTTACTACCACCATCGGATTTTCGGAGTAGAATTTCCCTGGTTCTGGGTTATCCGATCACAAGGTATCAAAAATCCACCTTTTAATATACTGGACGTCACAGCGCTTCCATCCCTACCGCAGCAGCAGAATGTACGCTTGGGGGCGATACATTGCAGTCGTTTGTTCGTAATCTCAAATTCAGTATGGCAACTTCTGAAAATAAAATTGATTAAGCTGATGAAGCTTAAGCACTGTACACATGTAATTCTAGGTGAAAAAAATACAGCACAGCTTCATGTACGTACGGCACTGGAAATTCAAATAAGTGACTTCTTCCGGATATTTACTTAAAGTCAACATTTACTTTAAATGTGTGAGGTCTGTTTAAGACAGAGAGATGACACCTCTGGATCAACACACCGCGGTTTCAGTTACAAGAACTGTACCATCACACGTTCATACATACATAAATGTAATACAGGTACGGTAACGGAGTTGCCGAGAAACTCCTTTCTTGGTTCTATTTTGCTTCATTTGTTTATTTCTTGTTGTTGTTGTTGTTTGTTTGTTTGTTTTAATATTGTTTTTGTTTGTTGTTGTATTTTGTTCTTGTTTTGTTTCCCTTTGTCTTTTGTTTTCCATTTTCATTTTTCGCTCTTCCTTTTTTTCATTATTTTCTTTCTTTCTTTCTTTAGATTTCTGGTTCAGGTCAACACAATATTGTTGGTTTTGACCGTACGGTGACAGGGATCATGTTCTAAGATCTGATACATGCAATACCTGTATGCTTATGTATGCATGCTCATGTGTCTCCAACACCCCTTATTTTGAGGGCGTTTTAATGAAACCTTTGGGTAGTTAGATGGTGCAGTGGATAGCGCTCTTGTATTTCACCAAGGCGGCAAGAGTTCGATTCACCGATCGGACGTGAACAGGTATGGGGTCACCTGCCCGACCATGTGGGTTTTCTACGCTAACATCCGGGCCAACGAGAGTGATTAATATAAGTTGCACACTAGTAACTTGTTTCATAATTATTGTAAAATAAATAAAGTTATACATTTATCAAACCTGTACCAGATCGAGATTCCTGATGCTGTGTCGTCAGATCTTGCACTGTGGTGCGTTGTAGCGGAACATAGTTAATTATTGAAATTTAGTCAGATTGTTTTACAATATTTTGATATACAAGCGTAAGTTAATCTTAAGTACTTTAATGACATGACACATAAAACAGATTGCAACCCTATACACCACTTCCATTTTTTTTTTTACAATTAATAACAGTATTTATGTCCTTGTATTGAAAACATCCGGTCCAAAAAATACGTAATTAGTAGGTATCTTTTGGGGCAATTCATAATGTCTGCTTGTTAATTTGTTTACACATCCCGGATATCTTTTTATCTAGAAAATTTTGATTATTTTTACAGCTACATGGCGTCTATAATCATCTAGTGTTTTTTTATTTTTTTTATATAATGTTTATTTATGTATCTCATTATTCCAGAATCGAAAAAAAGTAATAAAAAAGTCACAATCCTCAAATGAAATACATTACAAGGCAAAGTGATTTACTCAAGATCATGATGTACTGAAATAAATCAAGCAGACACAATTCTTTGCCTTACACCAAAATATAGCGAAATTCGATATAAAGAGTTCAACAGAGCTAAACCATAATATTCCTGCCAAACGCTACATTTAAAAAGACACACGAGATTGCTTCGTATGTAAATGCACGTTTACGAATCCATCAGACAGCTGATATATACATAGGTGAAACGTAATACGCAACTGGGCTTGTGTCGCAGAAAGAGAAGACATAATTCTAATGTAACCAAAATGTTATTAGCGAGGGGTGGTCGAGCTCTGAAAACTGTTTGAAACATCTTAATACACAGCACATAAAACTCGTAACATGAGAACTCCACAAAATTAGAAATGAACATCTTTGTTTGCTTTTCGCGCCGTCATTTCAGTTAAACTGACATTAATGCGTCTCCGACAATGTTTGACAAATTCACAGCTCCTTACTAAGCAAATTAGATGTACCCTACGGAAACAAGTACTTCATATATTGGCTGTAGTGTTCAACAAAGGCTGGTGACAATGTCTACTTACAAGACGTACCCACTCCCTCCTCCCGTGTCACCCCCTGTCAGGGTATTTGTAAATAGAATGTGAATAAACAAAGATGAAAACAAAGACGGAATATTTTGACCGAGAACGGTAGGACGGCACACATGTGTGATTAAATTCACTTGTACCATTCAGGGTATGAACTAATGGATATTTTTTGCAAGTTCTCCCTCTTCGATATCTCTCTCCCCCCCCCCCNCCCCTACCCCCGGGGGGCTACTGGCGAGTCATTCGGTGTGGGTAGTCATACGATTCTAACCAAAATATGTAAATTTCAAACAATATCCCATGTTCTGCAGTTACCCCGAAGGAAAGTCTAAAAATTATATCTTGGTCGGGGATATATTTTTGAAATTATTTTTATTAAATTAAGGTCTTACTTTTTTTTAACATAATTTATCGATTTAGCATATCTACCTATCTATCATGTTAAACTAAATCATATAGATGTACGAACCTTTGAATTTAATGGCTTTCCATATTGTGAACTATATCATAGATAAATGTTTAAATAACCTATAAAATAATTCTACAATTAACGCTATACACTAATTATCACTTAATGCGTATTCATCTTAACAAATCTCATCATTACAAATATAATTCATTATAAAAATGACTTAACACCTCATTGAGGACTGGTTTTAATTATCATCCGACACCTATTGGGATATTTAATTGAAACATCAAAATTTAATTAAATCATCAAGTTAAAGTATTTGAATATCAATAAAGGTATTTTTTAGTGAACTTACCTTGGCAAAGTCGTCCTCTCGTAACAGTTAAAACACAATTTACATAATTAACAAAGTTGTATGTTCTGCACTGTAGCACTTTATCACAGACTGAAAACAGCACATTAAAGTTATATCACAACTAGTACGAGGAAGCTTGGTCAAGATAAGTCCGTTCTAGTGTCCATTCAGTGTCCGAATTAATTGACTTCGGCGTCCGAGTTGACGACTACGAGTTGTGTACAACAGAATACGGTCACAAGTACATTCATTATTGGCATTATCAAGCGAACACTTAGGCTAATCTGGGTGTCAGGTAAATTTAAATATCCATATCTATCGTTTGGCAGCGCAGTGCATACCTAGGTATATTTGAGGTGGTCAAATTAAACAATAGCATTATTATTGAAACTTAAGTCCATTTTCATAAACAGCCCCCACGATAGCTTTTAAACTATTAGCAATATGATCGCCCTAATCCTGTAATTATTTCACATATCTTGATACTTAAGAAAAACTAAACACTTTCCTTATATGCCTGTGTATTGTATAGTCGACCGACTGAACTCATTTATCGACTAGTATTAACAGTTGACTGGTGGATAAAATGCTAATACAATTTGTCATGTGTTTAGTTTATATACGAAACGGCGAGTTTGGGGGAGTAAGCACTAAAGCGTTTATCATAATACAAAATACTACCAGAGGAATATTTAAACGGACAGGTAGCGAAACATGTAATCAACACATTAAGCGGATGATGGGATATTTCATACATGTACAGTATGTCTGATTGAGGTCCAGCCCTGGCCTGCCCATATTACACGAAGGGGGTATTTTGTAGGTAAATATATGTACACAAGGCGATATAGATACGAATCTACAAAATGCACACCTGGCCAAAGCTTACTTCAGCTTAACGTAACTGCAACGTAAACTAATCTTTGGGATTATTTTCATAATAATTCCACAAAATATATCAGTCTCAAAACGTTCAATTTTCATAAATAATTTCGCTGAAATCACTGATAATATTTTGTAAAAAAAATTGAAGAGATCGTTTGGAAAATCAATTCATATCAATTATCCTCAGGACCTGACAATACTCTGGCCGAATTCGTTCTACGAACCGATGATGCATAAGTGTTGTATAATCCTTATAAAGTTGTTATCCTTCCGCTGGGCAAAACAACACGGTATACACACAACTATTAGGCAACACCTGAGTACCACTACCACAGTTCAGTCCATTAAGCTGAAGATATTTACTTTCTCTCTAAGCTTATTTTTGTTTAATTATTTTCCAATTTTATACATAGCCGACGGAAATGGCAACATATATAGATCGATTGAGATACACTACAGCCGATAAAAATAAAAGTTTTGAAATTTGGCAGTGTACCAGACATTTGAACTATGTTAAGTAGTTTAAATATTTAAGTATTAAATTAAATAAACATGTTCCTTTATAGTCAAGCTTAAATAGCTTTGTGAGATATTATCTTCGATTTTCAATTTTATTTAGTTATTATCTAGAAAAAGATCTATTTAATTAAATATATGTTTTTAGTATCTGTTTGATGAGAAATTTCTTGAATTTCATAATTGCACAATATTACATTTTGTTTTTAATTAAATAACCGATAACACTCTGCCTCATTATGTGAAATGAGATCAAAACAAGAAACAAATAAATGAATGAAATTGAATGAATGAATGAATAGATAGAAAATAAATAAGATATAACCTAGATCACAACTGCAACACACAAGGGCAAAATCCGAACATGAATTGTGCATGAAGACATTAAAGCAGAACAAAAGAAATACCAAAACAAAAGGGAGACACATCATGACCTGCACACGTGTGGAAGCAGGTGTTCCGGAATGGTTAGTGTTTCCGGCGACACATGTTGCACCACTAATGATATATTATATATAAGCTTAACAGAACGGGTCGTGTGCATTTACTCAACCATTTGATTAACATGACATTATGACAAAAGGAAAAATAATCTGAACTCAATTACAATGTGTGCATTTTTTATAATTGTAAAATAAAAAATGATTAATCATCTTGACAAGAATGACACTGAGTAACTACATAAATAAAATGTTAATGGTTTTAAAACTGACTCGATTGTAACTAAGTTATTCGACATGTATATTTTGGTATTATTATGAAAACATTGTTTATTATATTATAGAAGAAAAATAAATCTGAACTGAAAATTATATTTTTGTTAATATAATATAGAAAATAATGGCACACTTATCTCAAATGAATGTATAACTAGTAAATAAGATGTAAAATTTCTGTTGTGTTGAATTTTGGAATAGTATATACATGTAATTCTATTGAAAAAACCTACCTTTATAAGTTGGTAAATACGCGTTTAAATAATCACTAAATCCAGTCAAGTCACATGTATTTACATTCTGTTTATGAACTTCGTGTACAATATAACAAATCAAGAAAAGTACATTTTTATAGTTATGAATTGCTCTCGAGAAAACTGTTCCCCTTATGTCAAGTGGCTATCCAAGGTTTTTAATGAGACACACACACTCACCGAAGCCCTTGACGAGCGACAAACGACGACAATCATTATACCTGCTATCAGACACAACGTGCTTATTATTTCTGCAGGTGATCGCGAGAGATGCTTAATTAACTCCCTTGTCTATGTAAGCCCCATTTACAAATCCCTATTGATCCACGACTTTCCCTGACAAGTCGATGGATCATTTCGGTCTGTTATTCCCTAACCTGCGTTCTAGTGGCAATTACGACCGGTCGGTTACCCGACCTGTGAGAGGGGAGCATGCCCGGATAAATGGACTCTTACCTGGAGTGACGCCCCTGTCATAAAACGACAAGTAAATTCACGTCAAATGTGCATTAAGGACATGACACATTTCAACAACACAAAGCGAAAGCATGGGTGGTAGTCACGTTAAAACCAACATACCGATCAGGATTAAAAGCATATTAAAAGGGATTTACTTGATAAATAATTGAAAATGAAGTTCGATTTTAAGAATACTTGAGATTAATTATAACACTATAATGGATTAACATGTACCCCTTAGTGCTAACGGCAATCCATTAGGTAACTAATTAGACTAATTTTATTTTAAACATGTTTTATTCAATTAGAATGATATTAAATGCATGTTGGCACTCCAGTGATATGCTTCTGTTATGATGTCTGCTTGTGGTAATTTAACATGATAACTACCAGAAAAAAACCAAACATTTTTATAAGAAATATCCGTTTTCAATGCGTAACAAATGCACAAGCCCATTTAGTTTTCAAAGAGATTTCATTTCATATGAGATCTTTCAAACGGTCTTATTATTTTTCTATTTCAGCGTGGATGAAACTAACTATAATTCTTTGATACCGCATGAAATAAGTGTCGTTTTCTAAAAATAACATTAACCTTTGCACCCTGAAATACACATCAGTCAATGTATTATCGTTTTTGATATTTAGTAGAGTACTTTTTCTTTCTCCTTACTCACTGGGCAAAGGACCGTAGCTGTTAATAGGACTTTAAACGAAATAAAACCAAACCAACCTCAATCCACTTTGACATTAAGTCATTGAATAGAATTGCGAAAGTATACCAAAATTGATTAAGAAACAAACTTGCTAGAGTGATGACACTGAATCGGTGAAAACTTACTATAAATAGCAACGATGACATTGGCCTTGACCTCGGAACCATGAACACAGTTTTATATGAGGTATTTTCCTATTGTACTTTTGTTCAAAGTTCTTTTTTTTTTACAATAAATTCACTTAATATATATGACGCTGAATCGACTGACAGAATTATAGAAATAGTACCTTGATTTTGGCACTCTGAAACACTAATTGCTTCAAAGAATTTTCATACTTGACCTTTAAATCAAGTTTTGTCAAAATCTATTGGGGAAAAAAATCACTAGCCTGACGATAATGAACTAGTTGAATAATATTTTATACAAATACAAAATATAGGAATATAGATATAAGCCTTGACTTTGATATTCTGCAATGCAAACAAATCCGAGGTGTAGACATTCTCAAACGTAATCACAAAATAATCAAAATTTGTTTCAGAAATAAAGTCGTTAGAGTGAGGAAACTGAAACTCGAGAGGAATAAATACATATGTATATAAATATTCACCACAATTTTGCCAACATTTCAGCGACGTAATCTTGAAATCTATGACGTCACGTCTATTGTCCTAACTATGCCCGACCTATTAAACCACGTGTGGCATCATAATTGGAATTTTATACCATACACTTGTTATAGGCGACACAAATATGTTATGACCGTAGTCATTGCATATCATAAGTGATAAACTTCAATATGTTTAACACGAAGATAAGAACATTCGAGGCGACAAATGTTGGCCTCTCTGCAGATCAGAAATTTTCGTTTGTGCCTATAGCTAAGGACCATTGCAGAAAACCAAAATTGATCTGCTTTGCAACACTCTACACATCTATCGCTTCTTTTTTCTCGCATACGCTCTATTCTGGCTCTTCTTCCCAGGGAATCACCTTGTTTATCTGGTGTCAGTATAATTTGACAACATAGAGTGTTTGGCTTTCGTGTCCAGGATGTGGCGTTTCAGTGAGATGACACTCTATAGTGACTCTTGAGTGGCTCATCGTTAGGATACAGCCTCCATACAACCTTAGCTGTTGCTGTTTATAGAATAAAAAGAAATACAATGCTACCGAAAGTTAAATATCACATAACTGTTTATAGATATATATTTTCATGTTCACTGCAAGGTCCTCTATACACATTACAAGGAGAAATTGCGTTTATAGCGCTATGAACGCAATTCGATAAGTGTCATTTTGTCCCCGCCTCGATAAACACGAGACAAGCATTTTGGTGACATTAAGCTGTTCCAGGAATCTTGTTTGTGCTGACGACACAGATACTTCAATATCGAAGACATGAGGGCAGATCTTTTTTTTTGGGTCAATAAGAAATAAATATTAAGAATGTAAATATAAGGATTGAACATCGTTTTTCAATGTTAATACAGGTATGAAATGTAACAATGTCGTTAAGTTCTTATATGAAAAGCACATAAATGACATGCAATGTTTATTGACGCTATGATATGTTTAATATTGTTTGTAGAAACAAAACCCCATCTGTTTACAAAATATTGGGTATGAATTCTTCGTTAAGTGTCATATTTCTTACTGACAATGTCGGCATGAAAGCTTGCCAGAATCTATATTGACAGTGTACATAGACAAATACCTCATATAGATTTCTTAACACATCCTCAGACATCCGTATACAAATCTAGACTGGGTTTCCTTGTCACTTCTTCACGTAATATATGATATCCAAGTGCTGTCGCTGGATTTGAAATACAATGTACACATTGTTTGGTAAACATTCTTTAGTTATTACAGTACTCACGCCTATTTTTCATTTCTAAAATATAAAACAAGTATTGAATTAATTCAATAACGAAACGTTTTAATGACATTTTTACCGTCAGATTATAGATCCTATATCACATGCCATATTATATTAATCACAGTCATATGAGTCGATTTCAAAATGCATTAATTATGAACAACTAAAACATTGTTGTCCATTTCACTGCAAAAAATCTTTCTCTCGTTCTATTTAATTTTTGCCTAACTTTACAGACATTATCTGTCGTGAATTACAATACTGTAGTTAGGATAATATTCGGGACATTGGTCGTTTCTTGATTTTCGCGGTACCCCGATTATTGCAAGTAATGTAACATTACCGATATGGTTCTCTGGCAACGTTAAGAACACCCGTACCACTTCGAAAATCTGTAAGTACGCATTGGAAACTATTTCCGGCATTAATATTGCTTCGATAAATCGTATATGAAAATAAAACTAACCTTGCGAGACTTTTATAAAAAAAAAAATCAGGTGAAGTTAACCAATTAGAAACAACAATAGTGGTATGAGTGTAAATATTTAGCAGGCATAGAATGGGATTCGAACTATGTACTCCAGATTGTTGTACTTTCGCCCTAACCGACTAATCTCGAGCTGCCTGGTATAGCTTTTTTAAATTGAAATAAATAGACGAGGTTACAGTCTTTACGAAAAGTCTACTCTGCAGTGGGACATTATCAATGCTATAGAGTCTCAACACATACAATAGCGTTATAACGAATCATGCTTGTCTTAAGCCATTAATATTATGAAGAAAAGAAATGTCAAAATTATTATCCACCTTTAAAATCTGCCAGATATGGTAATTCGAGTTGTGCCATAATATCATTCTGGAGTTTCATTTGTATTGCACACTGTCTATGTCGGAACAAATTAGCATGTATACAGTTATCCCAGTGATTATTATTATAAAATATAATACTCAAAATGTATACAATTCTACCCACCTTATAAGGGATATCAGCGATGTTGCAAACGAATGCACCAAATGTGCATTACACGTGTTTGTGGAATGTTAATGCAGTGATCTAGGGTTCAACATAAACCCCCATGACAGTCAGACACACATAATAAATTACAAACATTGTCCAACATGTTTCTGTTACACAAAATCCCTTTGATACCGATTTTAAAGCAGTTTTATCTAAACCGAAGTAGACATCATACTGTTTTGTTTGAAGACCTATTGACATTACCTGAAACCATGTGGAGAAACGACAGGAAACCGATAAGGACATTGTTATTCCCGCGATACGACACCTCTCGACCATCATGCTAGATTAAAGTTCCTTTATATCTCAGGCAGGATTAATTATTCTACTTCTTTAGAACCTTCACATTCGCTTGGATACCTAGCAAAAAGTAAACTTTCATTATAATTCTTAAGATTATACAGATGTTTTTCTGTTTTCTTTCCCACACGTATTGTGATAATTTAGGTTATTTAAGTACATGTATACGGTGACGTGATGAAGTGTGGTTAAGCTAGGATGTCGTTGATCAAGGCATGCTACTCTCCGTGTTATTTAAAATAACGCTCAAAGGAAATAGATAATATTGTTTTTATTACTTCTTTGACATACTATTGAAGTGAAAATTCTCGCGTGTAGAAATGTTCGATTTACGACTCTTTAAACAGACTGTAGTGTAGAATATTTGCAAGTGGATATACTTTGCGCTAGTTTACTTAACAAAAAAAAAAGCCAAAACCCCCCCAAAAACGATGAAAAAATCATTTCCATATCACTAAAATTTCAACTTTTCTAGTATGTTGGTTGGCTTAACAAACACACATTAACACACACAAAATTGAAATCACGTTTAACAAATCAAGAAATTAAACTTTTTTTTTTTTTAATATGTTGTATTCAAAAAAACACCAAATTTATATAAACTGGTCCTTTTTGTTATACATTAGTTAGGTTTCGTCAAATAATAATTTATATACAAATCGTTCCTTTTTCTTGATTCTATCATTCAAATGTACAGTATGTACGTCATGATGGTGTTAAGTTCATTCATTTGGATAACCCACAAAAATGTTGTAAATAGAAAATGTAAAAAGTGACAAAACAAAAGTTACTCTAAGATAGATTCTGCCAAGCTTTTACGTTTACTTCCACAAAATATCTACATCATGATGGCATTGATATCGCATTCTAAACAATTCTTGTGTGATATCTAAGCTGTGTGTCGGTCGGAACGGTTCTTTTAATGTGACAGGGTTGAGTGTATTGTGTGATATATTATCTGTGTGTCGGTTTGGACGGCTCAGTCCGTTGTCAGTATAATGTGACAGGGTTGAGTGTATTGTGTGATATCTCAACTGTGTGTCGGTTAGGACGTCGCAGTCCGTTGTCAGTATAATGTGACAGAGTTGAGTGTCTTGTGTGATATCTAAGCTGTGTGTCGGATGGGACGGCTCAGTCCGTTGTCAGTATAATGTGACAGGGTTGAGTGTATTGTGTGATATCTAAGCTGTGTGTCGGTTAGGACGTCGCAGTCCGTTGTCAGTATAATGTGACAGAGTTGAGGGTCTTGTGTGATATCTAAGCTGTGTGTCGGATGGGACGGCTCAGTCCGTTGTCAGTATAATGTGACAGGGTTGAGTATCTTGTGTGATATCTAAGCTATGTGTCGGATGGGACGGCTCATTCCGTTGTCAGTATAATGTGACAGCGTTGAGTGTCTTGTGTGATATCTAAGCTGTGTGTCGGCTGGGACGGCTCAGTCCGTTGTTAGTATAATGTGACAGGGTTGAGTGTCTTGTGTGGTATATAAGCTGTGTGGCGGATTGGACGGCTCAGTCCGTTGTCAGTATAATGTGACAGGGTTGAGTATCTTGTGTGATATCTAAGCTATGTGTCGGATGGGACGGCTCAGTCTGTTGTCAATATAATGTGACAGGGTTGAGTGTCTTGTGTGATATCTAAGCTGTGTATCGGTTGGGACGGCGCAGTCCGTTGTCAGTAATATGTGACAGGGTTGAGTGTCTTGTGTGATATCTAAGCTGTGTGTTGGTTTGGACGGCGCAGTTTGTTGTCAGTATAATGTGACAGGGTTGGGTGGCTTGTGTGATATCTAAGCTGTGTGTCGGTTAGAACGGCTCAGTCCTCAGTATAATGTGACAGGGTTGGGTGTCTTGTGTGATATTTAAGCTGTGTGTCGTTTGGGATGGCGCAGTCCGTTGTCAGTATAATGTGACAGGGGTGGGTGTCTTGTGTGATATCTAAGCTGTGTGTCGGGTAGGACGGCTCAGTCCGTTGTCAGTATAATGTGACAGGGTTGGGTGTCTTGTGTGATATTTAAGCTGTGTGTCGGTTGGGATGGCGCAGTCCGTTGTCAGTATAATGTGACATGGTTTGGTGTCTTGTGTGATATGTAAGTGTCAGTATAATGTGACAGGATTGAGTGTCTTGTGTGGTATCTAAGCTGTGTGGCGGTTAGGACGGCGCGGTCCGTTGTCAGTATAATGTGCAAGGTTTGAGTGTCTTTTGTGATATCTAAGCTATGTGTCGGATGGGACGGCTCAGTCCGGTGTCAGTATAATGTGAAAGGGGTGGGTGTCTTGTGAGATATTTAAGCTGTGTGTCGGCTGGGGTGGCGCAGTCCGTTGTCAGTATAACGTGACAGGGTTGAGTGGCTTGTGTGATATCTTATCTGTGTGTCGGTTGGGACGGCGCAGTTTGTTGTCAGTATAATGTGAAAGGGTTGGGTGTCTTGTGTGATATCTAAGCTGTGTTACGGTTGGGACGGCGCAGCCCGTTGTCAGTGTAATGTGACAGGGTTGGGTNTTAGGATGGCTCAGTCCGTTGTCAGTATAATGTGACAGGGTTGAGTGTCTTGTAAGATATCTAAGCTGTGTGTCGGTTGGGACGGCGCACTCCGTTGTTAGTATAATGTGACAGGGTTGGGTGTTTGTGTGATATCTAAGCCATGTGTCGGATGGGACGGCTCAGTCAGTTGTCAGTATACTGTGATAGCGTTGAGTGTCTTTGGTGATATCTAAGCTGTGTGTCGGTTAGGACGGGTTGGGTGTCTTCTGTGATATTTAAGCTGTGTGTCGGTTAGGCCGGCGCAGTCCGTTGTCAGTATAATGTGACAGGTTTGGGTGTCTTGTGTGATATCTAAGCTGTGTATCGGTTGGGACGGCGCAGTCCGTTGTCAGTATAATGTGACAGGGCTGAGGGTCTTGTGTGATATCTTATCTGTGTGTCGGCTAGGATGGCTCAGTCCGTTGTCAGTATAATGTGACCTTGTGTGATATCTAAGCTATGTGTCGGATAGGACGGCTCAGTCAGTTGTCAGTATACTGTGATAGCGTTGGGTGTCTTGTGTGATATCTAAGCTTTGTGTCGGTTAGAACGGCTCAGTCCGTTGTCAGTATAATGTGACGTGTGTCGGTTGGGACGGCGCAGTCCGTTGTCAGTGTGATGTGACAGGGTTGGGCGTCTTGTGTGATATCTAAGCTGTGTGTCGATTGGGACGGCGCAGTTTGTTGTCAGTATAATGTGACATGGTTGGGTGTCTTGTGTGATATCTAAGCTGTGTGTCGGTTGGGACGGCGCAGTCCGTTGTTAGTATAATGTGACAGGGTTGGGTGTTTGTGTGATATCTAAGCTATGTGTCGGATGGGACGGCTCAGTCAGTTGTCAGTATACTGTGATAGCGTTGAGTGTCTTGTGTGATATCTAAGCTGTGTGTCGGTTAGAACGGCTCAGTCCGTTGTCAGTATAATGTGACAGGGTTGAGTGTCTTGTGTGCTATATAAGCTGTGTGGCGGATTGGACGGCTCAGTCCGTTGTCAGTATAATGTGACAGGGTTGAGTGTCTTGTGTGATATCTAAGCTGTGTTGTCAGTATAATGTGACAGGGTTGGGTGGCTTGTGTGATATCTAAGCTATGTTTCGGATGGGACGGCTCAGTCAGTTGTCAGTATCCTGTGATAGCGTTGAGTGTCTTGTGTGATATCTAAGCTGTGTGTCGGTTAGGATGGCTCAGTTCGTTGTCGGTATAATGTGACAGGGTTGAGTGTCTTGTGTGATATATAAGCTGTGTGGCGGATTGGACGGCTCAGTCCGTTGTCAGTATAATGTGACAGGGTTGGGTGTCTTTTGTGATATCTAAACTGTGTGTCGGTTAGGATGGCTCAGTTCGTTGTCAGTATAATGTGACAGGGCTGAGTGTCTTGTGTGATATCTAAGCTGTGTGGCGGATGGGACGGCGCAGTCCGTTGTCAGTATAATGTGACAGGGTTGACTGTCTTGTGTGATATCTAAGCTGTGTATCGGTTTGGACTGCTCAGTCCGTTGTCAGTATAATGTGACAGGGTTGAGTGTCTTGTGTGATATCTAAACTGTGTGTCGGTTGGGACGGCTCAGTCCGTTGTCAGTATAATGTGACAGGGTTGAGTGTCTTGTGTGATAACTAAGCTGTGTATCGGTTTGGACGGCTCAGTCCGTTGTCAGTATAATGTGACAGGGGTGAGTGTCTTGTGTGATATCTAAGCTATGTGTCGGATGGGACGGCGCAGTCCGTTGTCAGTAATATGTGACAGGGTTGAGTGTCTTGTGTGATATGTAAGCTGTGTGTCGGTTTGGACGGCGCAGTTTAAATTTGTTGTCAGTATAATGTGACAGGGTTGGGTGGCTTGTGTGATAGCTAAGCTGTGTGTCGGTTGGGACGTCGCAGTCCGTTGTCAGTATAATGTGACAGGGTTGAGTGTCTCGTGTGATATGTAAGCTGTGTGTCGGTTTGGACGGCGCAGTTTTAATTTTTTGTCAGTATAATGTGACAGGGTTGGGTGGCTTGTGTGATAGCTAAGCTGTGTGTCGGTTGGGACGTCGCAGTCCGTTGTCAGTTTAATGTGACAGGGTTGGGTGTCTTGTGTGATATCTTATCTGTGTGTCGGATGGGACGGCTCAGTCCGTTGTCAGTATAATGTGACAGTCAGTATAATGTGACAGGGTTGGGTGTCTTGTGTGATATCTAAGCTGTGTGTCGGTTGGGACGGCGCAGTTTCTTGTCAGTATAATGTGAAAGGGTTGGGTGTCTTGTGTGATATCTAAGCTGTGTTACGGTTGGGACGGCGCAGTCCGTTGTCAGTGTAATGTGACAGGGTTGGGTGTCTTGTGTGATATTTAAGCTGGGGGTCGGTTGGGACGGCGCAGTTTGTTGTTATAATGTGACAGGGTTGAGTATCTTGTGTGATATCTAAGCGGTGTGTCGGTTAGGACGGCTCAGTCCGTTGTCAGTATAATTTGACAGGGTTGGGGGTCTTGTGTGATATCTAAGGTGTGTCGGATGGGACGGCGCAGTCCGTTGTCATTATAATGTGACAGGGTTGAGTGGCTTGTGTGATATCTAAGCTTTGTTACGGTTGGGACGGCGCAGTCCGTTGTTAGTATAATGTGACAGGGTTAGGTTTTTGTGTGATATCTAAGCTATGCGTCGGATGGGACGGCTCAGTCCGTTATCAGTATAATGTGACAGGGGTGAGTGTCTTGTGGGATATCTAAGCTGGGTGTCGGTTGGGACGGCGCAGTCCGTTGTTAGTATAATGTGACAGGGTTAGGTTTTTGTGTGATATCTAAGCTATGCGTCGGATGGGACGGCTCAGTCAGTTGTAAGTATAATGTGACAGGGTCGGGTGTCTTGTGTGATATCTTTAATGTGACAGGGTTGAGTAGTATAATGTGACAGGGTTGAGAGTCTTGTGTGATATCTTATCTGTGTTCAGTATAATGTGACAGGGGTGCGGCTCAGTCCGTTGTCAGTATAATTTGACAGGGTTGGGTGTCTTGTGGGATATCTAAGCTGTGTGTCGGTTGGGGCGGCGCAGTCCGTTGTCAGGATAATGTGACAGGGTTGAGTATCTTGTGTGATATCTAAGCTGTGTATCGGTTGGGACGGCGCAGTTTCTTGTCAGTATAATGTGAAAGGGTTGGATGTCTTGTGTGATATCTAAGTTGTGTGTCGGTTAGGACGGGGCAGTCCGTTGTCAGTATAATTTGACAGGGTTGGGGGTCTTGTGTGATATCTAAGGTGTGTCGGATGGGACGGCGCAGTCCGTTGTCAGTATAATGTGACAGGGTTGGGTGTTTGTGTGATATCTAAGCTATGTGTCGGATGGGACGGCTCAGTCAGTTGTCAGTATAATGTGACAGCGTTGAGTGTCTTGTGTGATATCTCAGCTGTGTGTCGGTTAGGACGGCGCAGTCCGTTGTCAGTATAATGGGACAGGGTTGGGTGTTTGTGTGATATCTAAGCTATGCGTCGGATGGGACGGCTCAGTCCGTCGTCAGTATAATTTGACAGGGTTGGGTGTCGTGTGTGATATCTAAGCTGTGTATCGGTTGGGACGGCGCAGTCCGTTGTCAGTATAATGGGACAGGGTTGGGTGTTTGTGTGATATCTAGGCTATGTGTCGGATGGGGCGGCTCAGTCCGTTGTCAGTAAAATGTGACAGGGGTGGGTGTCTTGTGTGATATCTAAGTTGTGTGTCGGTTAGGACGGCGCAGTCCGGTGTCAGTATAATGTGACAGGGTTGGGCGTCTTGTGTGATATCTAAGCTATGCGTCGGATGGGACGGCTCAGTCAGTTGTCAGTATAATGTGATAGCGTTGAGTGTCTTGTGTGATATCTAAGCTGTGTGTCGGATGGGACGGCTCATTCTGTTGTCAGTATAAAGTGACAGGGTTGAGTGTCTTGTGTGATATCTAAGCTGTGTGTCGGTTAGGACGGCTCAGTCCGTTGTCAGTATAATGTGACTGGGTTGAGTGTCTTGTGTGATTTCTAAGCTGTGTGCCGGATGGGACGGCTCAGTCCGTTGTCAGTATAATGTGACAGGGTTGAGTGTCTTGTGTGATTTCTAAGCTGTGTGCCGGATGGGACGGCTCAGTCCGTTGTCAGTATAATGTGACAGGGTTGGGTATCTTGTGGTATATCTAAGCTGTGTGCCGGATGGGACGGCTCAGTCCGTTGTTAGTATAATGTGACAGGGTTGAGTCTCTTGTGTGATATCTAAGCTGTGTGTCGGTTTGGACGGCGCAGTCCGTTGTCAGTATAATGTGCCAGGGTTGGGTATCTTGTGGTATATCTAAGCTGTGTGCCCGATGGGACGGCTCAGTCCGTTGTCAGTATAATGTGACAGGGCTGAGTGTCTTGTGTGATATCTTATTTGTGTGTCAGTTAGGACGGCGCAGTCCGTTGTCAGTATAATGTGACAGGGTTGAGTGTCTTGTGTGATATATTAGCTGTGTGTCGGTTAGGACGGCGCAGTCCGTTGTCAGGATAATGTGACAGGGGTGGATGTCTTGTGGGATATCTAAGCTGTGTGTCGGTTGGGGCGGCTCAGTCCGTTGTCAGTATAATTTGACTGGGTTGAGTGTCTTGTGAGATTTCTAAGCTGGGTGCCGGATGGGACGGCTCAGTCCGTTGTTAGTATAATGTGACAGGGTTGAGTGTCTTGTGTGATATCTAAGCTGTGTGTCGGTTAGAACGGCGCAGTCAGTTGTCAGTATAATGTGAAAGGGTTGAGTGTCTTGCTGCCGTTTCCAGGTTAGGAAAATTCAGTAAGATGGCATTTATTTACCAAATCATGTGTTGACACTGTCTTTATATGACCTAAGCTGTTGCGATAGCAATATATAAACAAACAAACTAAATAAACAAAATCTATGTTTGTTTACACAAATTGATTAATTTGAAATCGGATTATTCCGTGTCGTAAAATTAAGTGTATTCCTGTTCAGTGACACCCTTTAGAAATGGTTCCTTGTTTTGAATCTATCATGTTAAGTGTCATGCTCTGTGAGTTTACGTTTACTTAAATTGAGAACACAGTTTACTGGGTTTAATTGTCATATAAACGTACTGATGTACCCTGTTACTCTAGGATTTAGGATAACCTTTGTCAATGTAAATTTGAAAGGATTCTGTACAAATTAAAAATACTAAATTGTACTTATTTTGTCTGATGACGGCCATTTTAAATTCCAAGAGAAAAATGTTTTTGTTTTAGTTTGACTATTAATGAAAATATCAGGACTTTAAGATTGACTGTCATGCATAAAAAATCGGGAAAAAAGTTGATATATGACTGGTGCCAGATGTGACGTCAGTATGAAACCATCACTCTTCCGGAGTACTTGATTTTGTTAGATCTAATTCATATTATTACATATATCTTCCTGTTTCCTTTTGTTGCCTGGTGTTTATGCGGCGTTATACATACAGGTTCTTCATTTTGCTTAAAAATAACCCTAAGGTGAAAAAAACACAAACTTAGTACTAAAAACTTTATGGTCATTTCAATAAGAACAAAGAAAACATATATTCATCGCAACAAAAAAAAGCTCTCGTAAACCAGCAAAATTTCAATGGATATCTATTAAAGAAATATTGAAAATTTACTACTCTATAAATATATCGTTGACATTTCTAATGTTTATGTTTTTATAGATAAAACAATAGTACACGTGCCATTAATTTTATTATAAACATAATTCTGTATTAGTGTATCTGTGCTTGACAAATAATATAAGACAGACAAAATAATATAATTAACTATTGGTCATAGACTCCATTTTATCCAGCCTCGTTGTGCTATATAGGGTTAAAAATTGAATCACTAATATTATTATAATAATTGTAAACACAAAATACAGAAACATTCAATGACGTCATCAACACGTGACCGCAAAAGATAATGCCTTAATTCTTACAATGATACAATGATATAAATTTCACACGATGATTAATGATAAGATTGATAATAAGATTGTACAAAATGATGACATGCATTAATCCTGAAAGAAGACTCATTGTACCGTATTATACAAGTATATAATCGCTATTCCAGTCAACAGTCCACGGAAACTAGGATTGATTGTGAAATGATGGATTATTGTGACAATGTTGTGCAAAAAAGATCAGTCTGTTCTCTAAAACACTGGCTTGAGAGTGAAACAAGCACATAAGAAGTGACTTTATAGATAAGCCTGGATATTGGAAAAACCTGACAGTCATAGGTGTCGGCTGACTTAATTAGAATGGAAAGTAAGACAAACAGATGTGATGTATCTGGATTGACGATGCTAGGTAGTTGGACAACTAGATTAGTGGTGGCCGGATTAACGAGGCTGGGTAGTGGGACAACTAGATAAGTGTTGGCTGGGTTGATGAGGCTGAGTACTAGGACAACTAGATGAGTGGTGGTTTGATTATCGAGGCTGGGTAGTGGGACAACTCGATTAGTTTTGGCTGGGTAAATGAGGCTGGGTAAATGAGGTTTGGTAGTGGGACAACTAGATAAGTGTTAGCTGGGTTGATGAGGCTGGGTAGTGGGACAACTAGATAAGTCGTGTCCAGATCACAACCAGTGGAGAGGTGCCTTGATGAACGAAACAAGATACTGGAACAACTATATTGGTAACGCCTGGATCAACGAGACTCAACTGTATCTGCAACATATGCTATTTATACAGTTAAGAACAAATGGTGAGGACGTCATCATGTGGTATCGTATGATAGTGTATTGGTAACGTTAGGATGAAATGCAGAAAATTATTCTGTGACATTAAACCATAAATGTCTTAGGGCCAAATGTCAGCAAAGTCAGGTTTAATTGACCGATTGCAATGAACTGTGACTGTCTTATGCAATATACGTAAAGAATTTCAAGAATACTAATGCATTAAACCTTATGTGTAATATCAAATATTTACGATTGAGATAACTTTCCAAAGAAACCCAGTGATTAAATGCTATAAATTACATTAGCCAATCAGTTCGGTCACTGTTCTTTCAGCGAAACAGAGACCGTCATTGCGTGTTCATATAGGGTCGAGGTGTGAAGAAAGTGAATAGTATTTGTTTTTTCATTGTATGGTTATATTCCAGGCACGCTTAATGCTTTGACCATGTGTTATCAGCTACCAGGTGGATGTTTTAACATATGGCATGCAAAATTGGTCGTCAAAAATAACCGATTAAGATATAATGCACGTGCTGACATATACGCCGTGAAACTAATTAGGTGTTCTTATGATGTACATGAAGTACAGCTGAATTTACCGATTTTATAATTTTACATATTGTATTCGTCTACATCTTCATTTATTTACCTACGTAAAAGTCTCGCAAAAGTGTTCGTCTTTTGATGTATCGGCTATATGTCCAAACGCATTGAAATAATATCACATATAGAATGTACTGCTAATTGTCACGATTGAATGCTGTGTCATTCCATTACAGTGGATGTTGTGTTAATTTAAACTTAACCATTTGTATTTTCGTTTGGTGCCGAAACGGAATAACAATTCGTTGTGATCAATAATATTGTGTTATATGTTCTTAAGTATAAATTGCTTGCATCAAGTCAACATTATTTAAGAATCCCCGTAACACTGTCAAAAAATGTTAGAAACTTGTTTTCCCGGCTCGACTATAGCTTTGATAAATCTTCTCTGAAAATAAAACATAACATGTGGGAATTGTATGAGAATTCATAAAGATGAAATAAACAAAAGTTAATCAACAAGTGTGTTCTGAGTGTAAAACAAACCAGAGGTGCTAGACCGGGATTCGAACCCTAGACTTCAGATTGGTGTCAACAGAAGTGCAGTGGGGCAGGGATCCTTAATTCACATAACTAACAGGAAATAAACTGCTATGTACATAATCATTCCTGTATGAATGAGAAAGACATTCTCAGCTCGCCTCGACCGACCAGTGTGGAAGCAGGAATGATCTTGGCAATTAAGCTTCGAGGACAAACATTTTCGAGGACAGACATTCTTCTGTCTATATCAAACAGAATATTTATGTCAAGTGTTCTATGAAAGAAGCACTCAAGGATTTGCACAAAATGTAATATCACAGCGTGTGTTGTCTGTCTCATCTCGCGACATAGACGCATACCTCTAATGTAATAGTACAATGTAGGTAAGGGGAGAAATACAAAACCCTTATCTAACGGTATATTTATCTTACAACACAAGGCACCTAACGTTCAAACCTAACTATACATTTTAAAATCATGAACTCCGTTCCACATAAACTCGTTCCACTCTGTTTTTATCGTCTTTGCGTGTTAGTATGTTCCACCTTTTTAGTTTGAAAAGTTTCTTTATTTTATCCTGCTTCAGTTTTCTCTAAAACTGGCTGTTCTTTGCTTCAGTTCTTTTAAGAAGTCCTCACTAGACACTGTATTCACTATCGGGTCCTTTCGCCTAGGTGTAGTTCTTATTGGATCTGGATGGAAAACCTCGTCTTCCTCGGTGCTCTCACTTCCCTTAAATGTCACGCGATTGTCTTGGGATTTACTCTCTGAAGAAGTGTGTTGGCGCTCTGTCCGTTTGACAGGCTTGCTATACAGTTCTTCAACATTGGAAGTAGGAGACTTTTCGAGCCCTTGGCTCTCAGTCGTCTGCGTTTCTATATCCTGGTATCTAACTGAATTGCGCTTCGGGGGTGTTTTAAGAGAATATTGCCCTCGGTAAAATCGCAAGCCTGTTTGGTCATCGAAGCTTATGCTATGCTGCTGCTGATGCCTAAAAGCTGTCGTTTTAGCAGTTTCGTCGCTCTTCGACCTGTATAGTTGGTCATGGTATAGGATATTAGAGGAATAATGGTGACTGTCGATTTGCCTGGCATCTCTATAGATTCTGTCGACTCCATTTGCCAAAGGTTTTGCCTGTGGTCTCGTCCTCCTGTCCAAAGACGACGCGTCTGTGACAAGGGTATTGACCTGTCGAATAACATATAAATATAAATTCAATTTATTTGTAAAATAAATACATTTGAGTAAGATGGTAACTTTATCATTACAAACTTGTGTTTTGCATATTATATAAGTTGGCTCTTGCGTAATCGATAGTAATGTCCCTGTTCCAAAACAGCACCCAACTGTTGACCATCTATTATCTATTTATAATTATCACGTGTTAATGGGATGACCACTCTCGTGTTACAAAGGGATAGCCCGTAATCGGCTTATTAGGTCATCATGTCCTATAGTCAAGCTTGACCAATCAGCATAGCGTGTACACGTGATCAGCTGGTGTGGTCATCATGTAACATGGTCAAGCCACCTAGCTTGACCAATCAGCGATATGCGCACCCCTAAGAGAGTTTGTCTGCATCCCCTCAGCATCACTTCGATAAAAATATTTTCTACTGCGGGGCTCCACACATTTTTTGGAATAATAATTTGTGCGTGGTATATTGTTTACTTTAAATCCCACCCTTATCCAACTCCTTTTTATTTAGTCTGGAGCCAGCTTATATTTAAATTGTTGACTATTATTTGTATTGTTGCCTATTATTTGTACCCCACCTTTGTTGTTACATATTAACAGAAGTAAATGTACTTCTGATCTATGTATTATCCAACATAACTAATATTTGATAATACAAATTGTGAACTTGTAGTGTCACAATTTTGTACCTGTCATTAATAAATGACCATTTAACAACAATTCTATTTTCTGTTGTTTTTGTGTGTAGTAGGTAATATGTACAACAAAACAAGCTGTAGTCTCAGAACATGTTACCTTGCTGACACAAATACATAGCGTTCATTTTTGTTATTATATATGATTTTGTTAATCTCCCGTGATCCAGGCATACACAGGGCATATCCCACAGTGACACTGCATTACTTATATTTCCCTTTAACTCGATTGTCTATGTTGACCGAGACAGAGCAAGTTATTATATTTCATCGAGATAATTGGAGGTCAATAAGGTATCTCGCTCCTTAAGTAATTCAACGTGTGCAATATACTGACGTAAGACACGCGATACATTAACAGTGATTTAAAAAGTTGTCAAACCAATTCCATCTTTACCAATGTTCAGTTTGGTAGTGAAGTTTGCGGATCACTAAACAAGTTTAAAACAAAATTGAAACGGATTTATTTTTAATCCATTTCACGTAGTCTGGTGGTATTTTATGCATCATGTATTTATGTATTTTATTTGTAGTGGTATTTGTTATCAAAACTATAAATTGGACTTATGGCCTTATGGATAGAAATAAATAAATACGTAATTGTCCAGGCCTTAACTTTGTAACCATAGTGCTTACCGATTCTTTACTGTTACTGTAGAATGTATCTTGGTAGGAACTTTTCCGGGTCTTCCCAGTAAAATGTGTCCAGCTAATGGAGTTCTTCTTCCTGCTTTCTCTTTTATATGCCTTCTGAACCTATAATAGATTCGGATGAATACAATTTTATGAAAAAGCATTATATTCATTTTGCATTTTTATACAGTTTTGCACGTATTAAGCGGTCGGTCTCTGGAGCTGACATGTTTTTTTAAAATAACAGGTTCCGCATGTTTTACAGCAAATTCATATTGACCTTAGTTACTTCTCAAAACATGTACCATCACAAAGAGACAACATAATCATACTTGTATCGGAAACGATGGTAATTATTTGTCATATTAGTAAAGCTCGAGTATTGCCTCCTTTCATGGCAGCAGCGTTTAAATCGCACAACTCTCATACTTACATCGACGCTGAGCAAGCAGTGCAGAACGAAGAAAAACACACCCTGTAATCGGAAACAATATCTTAGAGTGATAACCGTAACAATGATTTTTCTCCTCTAAATATCTACAGTAAATTTATTAAGTCATAGTTGATGATTCTTGTTTCGTTTGCCAATTTAAATCTCTCTGATGTGTGGTTGGGAGAGCATACCCGAAATAAACAAAAAATGACGAAAATTTAAAAGTGATTTCGTGCATTTGGTTCCGTCAATTTCTTTTACAATTTAAAGTATTTATTTGGATTCACGATTTATTAAAAACTATAATAAACGGTAACTGTACAATCTTCACTGATTGACATACAATAACAACCATGACTGGAATACATTCTATGGGTCAGTGATGTGTTTCCTACCTGGAAAGAATTGAAGAGAGTGAACAGGTAGGTAAAGACTAACGCCTCCTTGTTTTCCACAGACAGGAAACCGATTGTCCACGTTAATCCCAACAATGGCAGAAGAACAACGGCGGCTTTTAGCCCAGCTCTGAGACAAAATAAATTGAGTGTTGTATATTAGTACTAGGGCTGCAACACTATTTTGCACCTTAGGGTACTTTCTTATGTATTGTTTTGAATACATGTAGTTTCGTGTATCTGTATCGAGATACATTGAGAGTATTGCTATTATCAATAACTTTTTATTGAAAAACGTCTAAGAGTTTAATGACTATTTTGGAATCTTTCAGTAACGATGTGGTCCATTGTGCACTCAAACCCAAAAGCACTCAACATCATTCAAATTAAATTTTGATAGAATTTACTATTAAGTCTATGACAAGACTCTGCAAAATCCAGCACTCAATCATTGTGAAGTTGACCTTTTGCGCAGATTTGCGTATCGTGATACGTGTTGTATCGAAAGCATCATACCATGATATGTATCGTAACGTGAGGTATTTGTATTCGTGAAGCCCTAATAATTTTGTACCATATTGAAAATTATAACCGTATATAATATTTCAATGGACGATCCATAAACTACAAAGTGTCACGTCTGTTTCTTTGAAATATATGGGTGTTATATTGGCTATCTGTTCAAGTGAAATAAGATTAGCTTCCTTATGACATCTTTTTCAAACATTGTGAAGACCTTTCACAAATGAGCCCAACCCAAACTTTTTTTGATTTTAAAATAAATATCGAAACTTCAGAATTCCTTGCACATTTTGAACTGAACCTTCATTGAACCTTTATTAAAGGTTACATGTTGACGTCACAATGGCACTTGAAATGACATACTGTAAAACAAGATATTTTTGTGGGACCAAAATTTTGTGGTTACTCGACAAAACACCATATCGTGGGTACACGGATTTGTGGACTGCGAGTTCCGGGTAAAACGAAAAAGTGCTTTACAATAAACTTGTAGGTTCTTTCTGCACCTTTGCATTAGTGAATGAAAGCAACGTACATTATGATTAAAGGCCTCACAACATTAAATCATTTAATTTTGGACTATGTGTTGAATAATGACGACCAACGTAAAATAGGGGACACACCTGTCCATTTCATGATGACGAAATAAATATAAGTATATATATGTACTTGGAGAGTATTGAACTGTATTATCACCTGATTGCTGAACGATCCTCAGAGTTTGCCCTCGTTGGCATAGATTTCATCATTATTCTTAGCACCATCAATAACACGACCGTATTAATCTGCAACAGAAAGATCGATACAGTGTCATAATATGCAATATATTTGAAATTCGTTACCAATTTTACTAATTAAGAGTCATAGTCGACAAGAAAATTAAACAACAGGTCTTAATGAGACACAAAACGAAATGAAAAGAAAATGAATCACCATAGAAACAGAATAGACGAAACTCTGTGCTGTCGATAGGTAATTATTTCCTGCACCATACAAAATATTATAAGAAACGACATCTAATAAGATAATTAATTGAATCTCAATGGCGAAGACCCATTCAAATGATTAAATTGGTGGTCTTGGAATACAGGTTTGAATGCATTGATATGGTATACGGTTTTGTGACTATGCGAGGCCGACAACAACCGCGACATTTTACATTAAATTCATACAAATGACGTTAAACCTGATTCAGTGACGTTCTTTTAAAAGCGCGAAATTGCAGTTCATGCATAACGTTCTAAATCATCATTAGATCATGTATAGATTTTGTTATATTCATCATGTTGTGCTTACCCCATCCCATACCCACCCCATTTCCCCTTAAATAAATAAATCATTTATTTACTTCATTTCTTACTTATATGTCATATACTACTTATACGGATGAATTGCATGATGATGAGTATCAACTAGTTTTCCCAGGAACCTTCTTAAAACGAACCAACAACTAGTTGACGGAACGTCGGTCAATCGCAACACTTTTCAGCTTTCAATAGAGGTCTTATTTATGTTTAGGATTCTAGGTAGTGCTACAGAAATATATGTATATCGAGAATATTAATTCAAACACATGCATGTAAGTTGACTTTAACCTTCAAATCCATAGTCTAAATCAAATCTCAAAATGAAATAAATTAATGTAAATTTCATGTATCCGAGTCATTAGCTTAATGCTTGAATTACACGCGATGTATCCAATCACAATTAATGCGTAAACTGTGTCAAGTATCTGCAGATAAAATTTGCATTTTTTTTGCAAGACTGAACGAAAAGAATAAAGTAAGTAATCCCTTACCATAATGACGAGGCCTACAGCGGGAATAAAGACCACGAGGAGCATCTCATGTGACAACCAACAGCTGTAACAAATCAATTCTATATGCAAGTATATAGCAAAGGCATGTTTAATACTGTAAATACTGTAAACCAACTTTTATTATTCGCAAGTGCATGACAAAAAGTTATTAAAACAGTGTTTCTCATTTTTACTGCTGAGGAGAAAAATATTTGGTGATTAAAATTGATTTTCGTGTAGTTATTTAAGATACAATTGCGAAAGTCATACGAAAATTGAAATTGTTTCTATTGGCTGTTATTTTATATTCGTTAATCTGTTAGCAGGAAATACGAAGAAAGAAAACACCTAAATTTAAAAAAAAGGAGATTTCCGATGCAGAAAGCCAAATAGAGTTCATAATTATAGCACAATATTGCCATTTTTTGCCCATTTTTAGCAGTTGTTACTTTCGCTGAAAATTATAAACTTATATTTGGTTCAGAAACGTTGGTGCCAAAATCTATTTTGAAAACGTATTTTTTTAATTTAACAAATAATTTATCAATTTTTGTATAGTGCATAGCACCTGTGTTAACTATAAATTGTTAATTTTGCAGTTTATTTAAATCGATGACATGTTTGTATTACATTCACCAGATAGTCGGAGAAGCAATACATTTAAACATGTTCAAGAAATTAGCAAAAATCGTGACCAAACCGAGTCAGATTTCGAAAATTTGCATTTCAATAAAAAATACAAACAAATCCAATTAAGTTGTAGAATGTATTATGTACCTAACCACATAAATAACGTAATATAAATCTTGCACGGACATCAACGTAACCCGGAGACAAATTATCAAAGAGCGGGTTTCAATTTCAACATACCACATGCTGAATGGGTTCTTCTTTCAAGGCGCTCTGTGCCACGGCGTTACGTTAATTGTCAATCTGACACACTTGGAATAAAATTTTCTTTGTTCCTTACAAATGGATACATTTTAAGTGTTATGCGATATCAGTTTCAGACGTTTCAAGTGTTTATAAACTATTCGTTGCTTGTACATACACGAATAGCACTTAGGTGTTACGGTAACAATAGTGGGTTTTTTTAAATTACTTCTTATAACGTATACCTTACTGGACCAGCCCTGGGCTAAAACCGTGATAGACCCCTACTTACACTTTGTCATTTCCATATTTGTCATGAAATATTCCAGCCGATATCCCAACAACTACTACCGGGACACCTTTAAACACACAAACAAATATAAGATATGTTAATGCAATATAAGAAAATTCTTATAAAACGATTTATCACATAATTGGTCTGTTATCCAGTGAATTCGCCCGTGTAATATTTTTACATACTGTATGTCACTGGTGTAATATACACTGGAGCGTTTTTTATTGGCTGTGCCAGTCAGAAATCGATTGTGACGTCATAATATGGACAATGACGTGGCGTTATCAATTGTGAATGGCGCAACAAAATGGCTGTCTCCGTTTGATTAAGCCCTCTACATTTTGGCTTTAAAACCTGTCAAAATGTATGTTTTTTGAGTTATGTGATAAAAGTATTTTGAATTTGTTTTCATTTCATATGAGCTTTTATGAAACTCGTCTCGATGTTTTAATATTTGCTCGCCAAGGCTCGCAAAAAATTAAAACATATGAAATGAAAACTCATTTAAGATCCTATATTTATGAAATGAATATAGTAGAACTACTCTTAAACATCAAGTTATGATGTAAATAAACGAAGAAATAATCTTACACAAAGAGGTGTGATAAAGCTTTTCTGATATAACTATTTAGCCTATATATATATTTTATATAATTAATAATTTATGCCGGGTAAACTTTCGCCATGTCAAATTTTTGCCCTTCACTCGTAGAATCCGTTTTCGTGCAGTGTTAATTTCACCCATGACATATTATTACTTTGTAAAGTATGTAGTGTTCTCATTTCCACTATCATGAAAATTCGCCCTCATTACGGACGGCGAAATAGGCGAAGGTTAACTAGGGCGAAAAAGTATCGTTATACACCATTGAACACTTCTTCTCTACTAAGAACGCCTTCAATGTAAATATAGTTGCTAAGCCATTCCATATAGCGGCATGATTTTCAAAGATATTTTCAAGATTTTGTGAAATTGCAAGCTGTTTTTAAAATAATAGTTTCCTTAATTGTATGTATGAATTTTCATTCTTTGATGTGGGGAAACATTATTTACATATGTACAAATGAAACCTTTGGCATTGACCATGTGTTGTCAAAATGTAAGTTTATTTTAATTTGATCTTTTTGATTATGATCTCTCACCAAATGACATTAGGTATACATGTATGTGTGTATCTCTTGTCATTTATTACAAAGGTATTTAAATTTGATAATATAAATAAGATGATATGATTGAAACTTAAGATAAAGAATCAGTTGACGGACGGTCGAGGCAAAATCCTTATATATCCCGTCAAGACAGGCGCATAAAAACACCGTTGAAAGGAACCCACTTCCTCATCAAAACGTACCCCAACCAGCAAGGAGGTATTTGCCGAAGTTGCGCCCTCTCTTGAAAACCTTTACCAGAAGGACATATAAATGAAACCCTTCCAGAAGCATCCAACAAAACATGGCCGTCAGAAAGTAGTGCAATGCAATGGCAATAGACATGCACACATACTGTAACAGAATAAAACAATATTCCATTTATCTGTAACTGCAAGGCTGCACTATTAGTTGCAATTGCGATATAAACATGTTTAAGTGTATTCCGTCACAGTGCATTCGACGTAATGCTATAGTGTAATTTGAACCTACGTACCAGTCATGAGGATAAAGTGTAAGGATCTATTAGTATTGCAGTCGAATGGTCTATCAAGTTTCAATATTCCATAGCCACGCTTTACCGCAAACCTATTTTCGCGTTGCTGCTAAAAAATACAGGTTTGTGCAGTTTGAGTTTTGCAGTTTCAAGATTGTTAGATTAGTAATATATCTTGACAAGAAACACGCTTTCACGCTCAAAAGTCCTACTTTCTATAACTCAGCAATTTAGTTCGTTGGTGTATGTTTGCATTCCAACAATGGCAATCTATATTTTTACTTTGTCCTTTCCTTATATTATGAGTACTCGCAAATAATTATCTCGAAAACCGCTAATATATCAAATCATTGTAACACAATGTCTTACATCAAAAATACTATGAGGATGGCGTTAAAAATAACGTTCGTAAATATTTTAATTATTTCAAAAATATTCAATGATATTCCAATCGAAATATTACAACTGTTTTGTACATCCACCAAATGCTCAATTAAGTTCTTCTATAAACATATTGTTTTTCACTGACTTTAATCACTGTATATTTTATTGCTTCAAAATGACAATTGTATTTCCTTACATATATAAATATAAGTTACTTACCTGATTTTCTGTTCGGTCAATACCACCAATGAACAAAACCTGGACAAATATGATTGTAATAGCTAGCTGTTCGTGTGTCCTTATCCTATCATTTCGTATCCTGAAACGACAAAACACCAAGTACAATGCTTACTTTTATCCATTTGGCAGTGCATGTTTATGAAAGCATTTACATAAAGGTATGCAAGAATAGCGTTTGTGCAATGCATTTTTCTAACAGAACACCGCTAATACACCAACTGAACTATAAATAAAAACAAAATTAATCACAAAGAATATTTTCCTTTTATCATACCTGTAATATTCGAACACTATGACGGAAATGATACAACACAAGACAGACAGACCTCCTCCCCCGTACGATAGGTATGTCAGAACGGCATTGTTGTCATCATCTATCTTCTCCTACAAAATAACATTGATAATAAATATAATATATCAGGATGTGAAACACTCTGATATGTCTCCACGAAAGCAACAAAAGACCGATAAAACAATTTTGATATATATTAAGTATTTATATACAGGTTATTATTTTATCGAAATCTCCAATTGACGATTCTAAACATACTGTAGTAATTATAGGTGGTCTTTATAGACAGGTGTTTCAAATGCTATTTTCATTGTAATAGGAAAGTATGGTTGTTACGTCAAGAACGACGGATATTCTAATCTTATTGGAACTTACCGAAACCTCGAAAACATCCATCAGCACTGCGAAATTGGTGAGATGGTTACATAAACACACTATGTGTGTTTTATTAGAGCTTATCGTGTCCTCCCTACAGCCTTGCGATGACCATCGTCTTTCATGATTGCTGTAAAGAATCATTAAATTAAGCATGCATATTGAAGCATTATTAACACAAGACAATATTGATTTGAAGAAAGTGACTTTAAGTTTTGATTTCTATGCATTTAAAACGTAAAAAGGAAAGGAGACAACGATGCTGATGTGGTAGACAGCAACAGGAACTTATGAGAAATCAACTTAGAAGTAAATGTAAATGCATCATAATTTACAAATATTTACATACGAAATCATGTCATTCGATCGAGTTATCATTAAATTCAAACTGTTCCATTTTCCAAATTTATCCGATTTACTTATAGAGAGTCATATAGTTTGTTATCTGTAAAATGCATTTTGATTACTTACCTATCTGAAAGATTCATGAAAACGCATTTTTCTTCGAAGGAGGCAAGTAGGGAAATGTTCTGAAAAAAAATCAACATATTATTCGTTTAATGACACTACCACTGACAAACGAATTCGTCTTGAAAAATACCCCAGCAAACAACTTTAAGACAAGAACAGCACACCAAAATTGTAAACTGCAATGTTTTATAAGAGAGCTTTTTTACATGCTAGCAGGGTATACTAAATGACGAGATTGCTGCATGATCAGGTATTAAAAAAACACCTCCTGTGCACTAATATAATTAATCATTATAGTTATTCAATACAACAATGCATCTTAAGAAACACAAGTAATTTGAAATATGTGGAGGATTTTAATTATAGCAGCTACATGTATCAAACAACTTCAATCTCATGATAATTTTTGAGTCGATGTCATCTTTGTGACAGTGTTGATTTTGCAACATGATGAACTCACAAAATCAGCATAAATATAACAATTTTCAGAGTGTTTTTCTATCTACTCTACAATTTATAATTATTTTTCTTAAATGCGAAAATCACAATCCTCAATTTCGAATCTAAGATCTGAGTGACATGTCGAGAGAAATATACCTTGATTTCTATCACGAGCCTGATCGGTTTGTCCAAATTGTCAAGCGCATCTTCAGGAATGTTTAGGACGCTTCCAGACACAATATCAGAGTTGACAAACTTTCTTGGTGTCTTTTCTTTTTCCTGAAGACTGAATAAATAAAACAAAACAATTATCACAGTGAAACATATCTGCACCGATATCAAAAGGTAAAGAATCATTGAACAACACCCCGCTTAAGTCAGATGTACACACAAATTAAATGTATTTGGTAATGGCGAATAATGATTAATTCTGGACTTTTCTTGAGGTGAATATGTGATCATATAGACAGGAGAAAGTGATAATGACCGACATGACGCCACTTTCTCAGGTCCATATAACCACATATTTACCAAAATTAAAGTCCTTAATTGTTATATCAGATATTAGATGGAACATGCAAAAATTGTACGGAGAAAAGTACTGAAATTGGCAGAGATCATTTTGCCGTTACAATTTAAGTGACGTCTCAAAGATAATATTGACCCGCTGTATTTAAACATAGAAACACCGAGTTTCTATATAATAGGTGTTACTATGAAATAACAGTTGCTTACATTTGCTTCTCTTGTTCTCGTTGTGATGACGTCAAGATGTCGGTGATGGAAGAGAACCGTGCTGTATATAACTGTATGTACCTGTCTGTGAATTTACACATACATTACAAAACCAAAGCAAAAAAGAAAGTATTGAGATCAGTTCAGTTTAATTTAAATAAAATTACAATGACATGACATTACATTGTCATCGATACCGCGAATAGTAGGAAAATAACAAAATGCCAATATAATGATGATTCATCACACATGTACATGAAGTTGCTTTGTTGAGGTGAAGTGTCGTCATGTGTAATAATTGAACTAGAACATAAAGATATATCATCCGAGAACAAATCGGAACTCAAAATCATTAAAAAAATGAAACAAAATCATCTGAGGACTTAATATTTATGAATAATGACTTTCCTTTCCTCAGTAGCACACTTCAGTCTCAACTTAACTTTGTAGTTCTTAATACATGTTGAAAAGCCAGTACGTTCGTCATCATGACCTGATGTCAAGTAAAGAGATTTCAGTGTCTGCTATGGTGTATTTTAGCCATTTTATGACTGAATACGGTCTTCAATTAAACGGTTGACACATATGATCCAGAAAATATCTACCTTCAGGAGTAACTGGTTTCGATATCAGTTTTAAAAAAAATATTCTTTCATGATGTCTTCAATTTTATATTTGCCATCAATGTATTTCTTATCGATGTATTTTTGCATTGAATTTGAACATGAATTATGTCCTTGAGCAATGACATCATAGTGGTTTTTTTTCTGATTGACTTTAAACTGTGTTTTGACAAAGTAAAATTATATTGGCAAATCCCATTAATGGTTTTCACGTCAAGTTACAAATTAAACATTAAATTGGATCACATATATTTATCAGTACCTTGTGACGCTTTCACAGCGTTACTGAACACAGTGGAAGGGAATGTGATAGAACTCGACGAGTTGCCTCCCATGGTGAAGGAAGAAGCACTGTCACACATGGCGATTCTCTCATGGAACGTAATACTGAAGTCTAAAATTCAATGATCGATGTTAGGATGGTAAATTACTTTTAAAACACTGATATAGAAAAGCAATCAAGGGAAATCCAGAGCAAAACAATCATCAGATGAGTCGGTGAAATAAATTAACAGTTACACATATGATATGAAAAAGATGCAAGATATATAGCACTCTTTCCAACATGTTTTCTTGATTTACTTTTCAATGACACACCGTATTATTTTACAGATTGAGTATGATCATATGATAAACAAAAAATGCTAAACTCGTTCCCATTTCATCTATAATAATCTTCATTCATCTCACTATATATCTGCACTGGAATGAATGTAGATACACCAGCCATTACAATATAACTTCTTCAAGAAAAGATTAAATTAAAAATATAAAATTACCTGTTTGTTTTTCGAACTAAAATCGATATCTAATGTATATGTTTCATGCATGCAAGATCTTGATAACTTACGGTGATATTCCTTTTTGAGTATTAAGCTTTTATGAACTCGTATGTGAGCTTTTGTAATTACCAACCTATGTTGTCGGTAGATGAGTTGATAGACAGACTTTGACTCTGATTTGACATCTCGCGTTTCCTTCTATGTTCCGACAACACTCTAACGTTGGCAATGTTTCCAGCAAGTGTTGTCATTGACGTCAGAATTGATGCCATACGCTCTTCTACAAATGTCTGGAAGAATAGAATTTAAGGATCTAACGGAAAAGTATTGTCATTTTGTGATTAGATAAAATAAGGAAATTCGGTGTATGTCCTTTAGTGGGACATGTTAGACTGATTTGAGGCTCTCACACACACTGTCGATAAAACGGTTTTACGTTACAAATAAAACAAACTATTTTTGTAATATGCAGGTAACATTATGTCATATTACCTTCTGGTTTTATAAATCCTTAACTGTATATATATATATATATATATATATATATATATAAACTAATTTTATTCATCATTAACCGGGATTTCACGCAAATAGTTTAAAATGTTATTGTCTCCAAATATTTAATATTAAACTTTGAGCGCCTTTGTAGCACACGGATAGCACAGTAATAACAGACACGTGGAAGCATACATTGCGTAACAATTGTTTCTATGTAAATATGTATACTGTATGAAGAATTGTATTATATTAATTCATATCCTAAGAAATAACGATTGCTTAATTGATTAGTTATGATAATAATACTTGTATATTAATGTAAATATGTTATCATGGTGAAATAACACAGAGGATTTCTTCTTACCAAATCGATGAGTTTCCAGATATGGACTATTTTGTTGTCAACCAATCCACTGACAGCCTCACCATAGCCCTGTAAGATATACACTTTTACAATGAACAATTGCAAGATTCATTGAAGAGTGGTTGTAGATAATTACACTTCTGTTGCTGCGGCCTAAAATGTCTTGTTGAATAAGATTTGATTATATATATGTATGCATAGTGTTACGCCAGAGCCTGCCTAAACAGACCACCGCCGAAAATTCGGTCAGAGTGTACAAGTTTTCAATTCAATAATCACACATGTGTAAACAGCACTTGAATACTGTAAAAGCGGAAATATTCGCGTTTAGAAATGTTCGTGTTGTGACCCTTTAAATATATATATTGCAGTGTGGTTCTTCGCGCTGGCAATAGTTCTGATTTGTATATCTATGCATCTTTATTATATATAAATAAATATTCGCATTTGAATATTTCTGCACTTCTTTACTCGACGCGAAAAACGTGAACACTGCCACACCGCAATAGCTGTGAAGGGTCACAACGTAAATATTCCCACACGCATACACTTCTAATTTTTACAGTGTCAAGTTATTGTATGAAATTTTACCTGCGCGATTTCTTCCAGGTCATTGAGGTGATCCCGAGATTGTTTCGAGACGTCTGCGATAGTTTTGACGACGTCAGTGGAAACAACTAGATCCCCGGGATACAGCGCTGAAGTAGGCCCGTCACCTTGGGAACTTGTAGCGTGAACAATTCTCGATGTGACGTTGATTATTTCAGTTTTATTCACCACAGTGTTCTGCTTCAGTTGATTTGCCTACATAATTAGACAGAATTAAGATTTGAAATGCAATAAAAAAAACAATATATATATATATGTTGTTAATAGAATAAAAAAATAATGTTAAGCGTTTCAAATTTAAAGTAATATTTAACAAACTTTATGATGTTCATTGATACGTGTATCATGTTAGGTTCAAGCAAATGATCCCAAATGACATAGCTTAATTAGCAAGTTTCATGGAACGTACAATTTAGCGTTAATATTGAAATAATGAAATATAATGTTTCACAAAATTTAAGAATACATTAATTTTGTAACATTAAAAAAAAAATGAAAATCTGACCGAACGAAGGAATAACATCGAAACATAGGTAGGTATTGCTTATGGATGCCAAGAATATTAAATTTTGATTTCAAAACACTAATCTACATCAACGATTATTCAGTAGTAGTATAAGGTTACACCAGTTACACCTAATTGATGTAATGTTGAAATTAGGAAAAAAAAGAACTACGAATAAATACATGGTTTAAAAATCCGACAACACCTCTGGGATTATTGACGCAAAAGAACACCGTTGCATTCAAGGCATGAAATGGCTAGCCTAATATAAGGTCATTGGAGTAATGCTACGTCAAGATACATATGTTTTCAAACTCATGTTGTTATAGGTTATTGTGCAGAAAGACACATATTTTAATAAGGTGTTCATTTTGACTTGAAGAAGATCTGCATTTTTTATTTGTTTTTACCCATTAAAATATCACAAGATCAAATGTCATCTAAATGTGATACCATGATGATAAAGTGTCCTGAGATTGCTGAGTGACTGAGATAATGAAATATTGATAAAGTGGGGCCTTGGTTGTTAGCATATACATACCATATTTTCTATGTCCTTGATGTGTTTACTGACACATCCAGTTAAATCAGGTCGACCCCATATCGCCCCTCCCTCACCATCAGGAATGCACGGCCTACTTGCAAAACCTGTGGAAATGTCAACAGAGAGCAACAATATTTCGTAATGTCAACTTTTTATATTTTCAATATTAATCTTTGTAGTTACTGGGCCACAGAGCATTCCTTAATATAAATGTTTTCTTTGTGTTTGTGTTAAAATAGTTGTACAAACGGATTGAAGTTGAGTGACCGACATGGTAGAAACAGGTTCACATTGAGTGACCGTTATCGCAGAAAACTCCAAATTAAGTGACAACGTTGCAGGAATTTATGGACGTGGCTCCATGTGTGTTATGTTTACATGTCATTTATTTGTGTACATATTGTATGTGTATAAACAAGCTCAAGTTGAGTGATCAACATTAGAAAAAACGATGGCATCGGGCTATTGAAACACATGTGTAAACGGACTAGAAAAAATATTTCTCTAACGTACAAACTAAAAGGAAAAGATGGACGTCTTAGACGATACAGAAAGATCAAAACCTGTTTCAAGATATAAAAAGTATGAAAACAAAAGGATGAACAACATAATTAAAACAATCGTAACTGTATAACTGAAGCATGCCTTCAACTTTTACATGTTCATCAAATACGGCACAACGATACCACACTTTATCGCTTTATACTTTGGTTGTTGCCCCCTTAAAGACTCATATCAATTACCCATTCGGTCCTGGGGACACGGTTTGTAGTCCGTCTCGTTGACTTCCGTTATGGTCCAGTGAACGTGAAAGTTGTCTCCGATAACATCGTCATCAGTCTCGTCACAGTAAGGTTCCTCTGATTAGATAGATAAGTATAATGTTTAATCGCTTACATACCCTTTTTATATGATATAAACATTAAATAACCTATCAGCAATAATTTCGAAATACTTACTCTAACTTTTCTCTTATTTCCACTCTTTAAATCAATATCTTTTGATTCAGTAAATCAAATGTTTCAATGTCCTGCGTCGAAACTTCCAATTGTTAAAAAGAGCAATATCAGTAAAGGACTGTGTAGCATTTGAACGTTTTCGATTGTATTTTCACCACAAATTCAATAAAAACCATCATGTAATAAATAAATGATTTTGAGTTATAACGGAGCCCGATAACTGACATGCTACACACTTATCTAATTTCGTTTTAACGAAATAATATTTCGTTATAACGAACTATTGCGATTTTTCGAAATATTATTTCGTTTTAACGGATTATTATTTCGCTTTTCTTAAAATAATATAACGTTATAACGAATTATCACTTCTAAAAAAACCGAAATAATATTTCGAAATAAAATAAGTATGTAGCATGTCAGGTAACGGGCTCCCTACGTTATGCATTATCCCGAACAACAGTTGAATTATATATCATCGAGGCTATATCGAATTTCAATAATACATTTTGCAACTTCAACGTTTTGGCCTCACGCATTGCTAAAGTTCTCAAAAATTGCAACTAGCATAATCAGTGCACCATTTTATTATGTATTGTGATCAATTATAAAGTAAGATGAATTTATGCTTTATTCCTTGATCTAAAGGACACTATCGTTCTCGATTATTTTAACATTACCTGATCTTTTCATAGATTTTTTTTTTCAAAATCTGTATAAGTATTTTGTTTATTATGTCTAGCAATATATAATATATATAAAAATCTTTTCAATAAATATATAAATGAATAACAAATCCTTAATCTTTTAACATACCATACGCAATATCTGTACAATTTTGGCCCTTGTAACCCTTTGAACAATGACAGTAGTATGCACCGTCTAGGCCCTTTGGTTCACAGTATCCATAGCTACCGCAAACGTCCGGGCACGGGTTATCTGCCCCTGTAAGGATAATTCTTAATATATAGCCCTGCCGTGATTCTGTTTACACTCCAAACACCGTTTTTGATTATATTTTGTTTATTTAATCTTTATCATATCTTATATACTACCACAACGTATGTTTTTTCATAAATGATTTATCAAAGCAATAATCATACAGGGAAAGTAGTTTCCACTATGTAGTTATAGTTTGTTATCAGTGGTACGGGGATCCTTATAATCAAGATAATATTTTCAACTGTTTCAAAGTGTCACAAACATAAACGTAAAATCATACCTAGAGATTGAACTGTTAATCCTAGAGGTGCATTGTTGCCGGACACAGCCGAACTATGATTAGTAGTGGACGAGATGTTTCTCCGATGTACTGTTATGTTGATGGTGTTCGAGTCCAGATATATCCACTGGTTGGTGACGTCGGGATGTAGAGTCCCATTCTTGGTTTTAATGTCAAACTAAAATCGAAATTAACCATCATCACCTTCATCGTCTTTTAGTTTTGTCACCAGAAAATGTCAAGTTATATCTGCAATACTGTGAAATCAGTAATTTTCGTGTTTTTATTTAATTTCGCTGATTTCGCGGGTACATTTCGTCTATGAATTCATTGCCCACGAGGTAATTACAAGTTTGACATATAGCAATTCTCCATAGGAATTTGAATTTTTAGTCCACAACTTCCTATTACCAGAGCTGTAAAGCTGTATTTTTAATTGGCCTAGCCTAATGATCATGTCAACTTAAATATTATTGACGTTCATTCGCCGTATTTCATACTGTGCCGTCGGTCACGTAAACATACAGCGTTACTGTTGCGCTGCTAAAATCAATGAGTATATTTCTTAATGTTTTACAGAGAACACTTGCAATCTTACTAACTCAAATACAATTTTTAGGCTAACAGCAGTTTTATTTTGGTATGTACGAATTCTGCTATTTGTTTCATTTAAAAAGGTTTCCTTATTTAATCGATTGAAATCAAAGCTATAGACTAGAATGTTCCAAAAGTTGCCCGAATGATCCGGAAAAAAACTCAACACTCAGACACCATTATTAGGGCCCCGTATCGGAGATACGGGTGCCCTATAGTAATCACTCTGTCTGTCCGTCTGTCTGTCTGTCTGTCTGTCCACAAATTTTGTTCCTGTCTGATAACTTTAATATTTATAGACCGATGTACATGAAACTTGGTCAAGATGTTTAGTTAACAAAAATACACATTGAGGTAAAACGTCAAGGTCAAAGGTCAAGGTCATTAGGTTCAAAGGTCAAGGTCAAATTTTAAATCTTTTCACTGATGAACATTTTGTTATGACATTATGAAGCAAAGTTGATCAGAATTAAACAAGGAGTCAACTGACCAAAGATCAAGGTCATCGGGTCAGTGGTCAAGGTCAAATTTTGTAGCTTTTCAATGGTGAACATTTCGCTATGACATTATGGACCAAAGATGTTCGAAATTAAACAAAGAGACACACTGAGGTAAAAAGTCGAGGTCAAAGGTCAAAGTCATTAGGTTCAAAGGTCAATGTCAAATTTTACATGTTTTCACTGATGAACATTTTGTTATTCCATTATGAAGCAAAGTTGATCAGAATTAAACAAGGAGTCAACTGACCAAAGGTCAAGGTCATTGGGTCAGGGGTCAAGGTCAAATTATTCACCTTTTCACTGATGAACATTTTGCTACGACATGATGAAGCAAAGTTGATCAGAATTAAACAAGGGGTCAACTGACCAAAGGTCAAGGTCATTGGGTCAAAGGTCAAGGTTAATTTTTTGTATCTTTTCACTGATGAACATTTCGTTATGACACTTTGAAGCAATGTAGCTCAGATTAAACAAGGAGTCAATTGACCAAAGGTTAAGGTCACTGGGTCAAAGGTGAAGGTTAAATTTTGTATCTTTTCCTTGATGAACATTTTGTTATGACATTATGAAGCAATGTTGTTGAGAACTAACACAGAGTCAACTGACCTTAGGTCCAGGTTACGGGTTTCAAAGGGTCAAGGTCAAGTTTTGTATTTTCACTGATGAACATTTTGTTATGATATTAAGGAGCAAAGTTGGTCGGAATTAAAGAATAAGTCAACTGACCAAAGATCAGGGTCACTGGGTTAATGGTCAAGGTCATTTGGGTCCAAAGGTCAAAGACAAAGTGGATCTCTGACTTTGACCCTGGCTCTTGATGGAGGAGGTA